>NC_054480.1:149425034-149705034 GCF_017639515.1 Carcharodon carcharias | reverse complement strand
ACACACAGAGCACAGACAGCACACACACATATACACACACACAGAGCACACGCACACACACACACTCCACACACACACAGAGCACAGACAGCACACACACACACACACACACAGAGCACAGACAGCACACACACACAAACACACAGAGCACAGACAGCACACACACACACACACTCACACACGCACACAGAGCACAGACAGCACATACACACACACACAGAGCACAGACAGCACACACACATATACACACACACACAGAGCACAGACAGCACATACACACACACAGAGCACAGACAGCACACACACATATACACACACACACAGAGCACACACAGCACACACACACACACACACACACACACACAGAGCACAGACAGCACACACACATATACACACACACAGAGCACAGACACACACACATATACACACACACACAGAGCACAGACTGCACACACACACACACAGAGCACAGACAGCACACACACACACACACACACACACAGAGCACAGACAGCGCACACACACACACAGAGCACAGACAGCACACACTCACACAGAGCACAGACTGCACACACACACACACACACAGAGCACAGACAGCACACACACATATACACACACACAGAGCACACGCACACACACACACTCCACACACACACAGAGCACAGACAGCACACACACACACACACACACAGAGCACAGACAGCACACACACACACACACAGAGCACAGACAGCACACACACACACACACAGAGCACAGACAGCACACACACACACACACACACACACAGAGCACAGACACACACACACATATACACACACACACAGAGCACAGACAGCGCACACACACACACAGAGCACAGACAGCACACACACACACAGAGCACAGACTGCACACACACACACACACACACACACACAGAGCACAGACAGCACACACACACACAGAGCACAGACAGCACACACACACACACACAGAGCACAGACAGCGCACACACACACACAGAGCACAGACAGCACACACACACACAGAGCACAGACTGCACACACACACACACACACACACACACACAGAGCACAGACTGCACACACACATATACACACACACACAGAGCACAGACAGCGCACACACACACACAGAGCACAGACAGCACACACACACACACAGAGCACAGACTGCACACTCACACACACACACACAGAGCACAGACAGCACACACACATATACACACACACAGAGCACACGCACACACACACACTCCACACACACACAGAGCACAGACAGCACACACACACACACACACACACAGAGCACAGACAGCATACACACACACACACACAGAGCACAGACTGCACACACACACACACACACACACACAGAGCACAGACAGCACACACACACACACACACAGAGCACAGACTGCACACGCACACACACACACACACAGAGCACAGACAGCACACACACACACACACACAGAGCACAGACAGCACACACACATATACACATACACACAGAGCACACACACACACACACAAAGAGCACAGACAGCACACACACACACACAGAGCACAGACTGCACACACACACTCACAGAGCACATGCACACACACACACACACTCCACACACAAACAGAGCACAGACAGCACACACACACACACACACAGAGCACAGACAGCACACACACACACACACACACAAAGCACAGACAGCACACACACACACACACACACACACACAGAGCACAGACAGCACACACACACACTCACACACACACACACACACACACACACAGAGCACAGACAGCACACACACATATACACACACACACAGAGCACAGACAGCACACACACACACACACACACACACACACACAGAGCACAGACAGCACACACACACACACAGAGCACAGACAGCACATACACACACACACTCACACACACACACACACAGAGCACAGACAGCACATACACACACACACTCACACACACACACACACAGAGCACAGACAGCACATACACACACACACTCACACACAGCACATACACACACACACACACACACAGAGCACAGACAGCACACAAACACACACACACACACACACACACTAAGAGCACAGACTGCAACCTCACTATGCGGAGCAACTTGTGTGTAATGATATAATATCCAAGTGCAAATATTAAACCTAATGGAACAGGGTAATCAGGCAGGTGGATGTATGAACTGAATATTTATTATTGTTGACATTTCCACTTGAACAGAACTACAGTTTAGTGAAATTAGCAATTCAGGGCAATTTGTCCTTACTCTTTCAAACATTTATGCTATGATTATTGTTCCATATCAATACGCACTGAGTAGGAACATTCACAAAATACCTTTATGACAGTCAGAATGCGGGGATTTCAGGAATTTGAGTGGAATTGAACATGAAAACTTAAAAAATGTTGGGGAAGAACCATGTTTTCCTTCCTTAAGACCAGTACTTACACTCTTTGTTACATACAGGAAGATATGGAATCCATTGAAAAATACATTTCCAGAAAGCAACCTGTGTCAACCATAACACCAGCCTTACCATATTGGAAGAGGGTTGCATCAATGGGCATCATGTTTTCTCCAAATCTGCATGATTCCTATGACTTCTTCATTCCCGTTCAGATCCAGCATCATCAGGAAAAGGCTGCTAACTGACGAAGCAAAAGGAGATGAAATTTTAAGTTAACGTTAAGGCAGATTGTTGAGACACCACAGAGGGAACTTCATTCTGCATCCTACTCACATTATACACTGAGAAACACATTCTATTCTCCACACTGATATTTTTCACAGTCAAAACCTCCGAAATATTTTTTAAACTATTTTATCGATAGTTTACCTTGAAACATCTCTTTAACAGCACTGTTAAGTGAAGGAAAGAGATATTTTAAATTAATAATCATCAAAATGGGAAAAGAATTCCACATTGAAAATTCTCCATTATATATTTTTCTTTAGTTGAGAAAGTTGAAAGTGTATTTAACTCAGTATTTCTTTTTGGCCATGCCAGTAGATGTACGCTTCTCCCTATAACCCACAGTCTGCTACACCAGCACATAATCCAAGTAATTTTTAATGGCCAAGAGATCAAAATGAGAGCTTTCATGACTGTGTTTTGTTGTACTGGTTACATCACAGTAACTCACAGCAAGACCTGGACAATAATCAGACTTGTGCTGATAAGTGGCAAGTAACATCTGTGCCACACAAGTGGCAGGCAATGACCTCCTCTGACAAAGCAAAGCCTAACCACTTCCTCTTGTTACAATTATGAGGTTTATAAGATTATTATATTTTGGGAGTGTAGCTTTAAATTTAGGGTGAATGAAGGGGGCTGTGTGACCTGTTCTGCAGTCTGCTTGACAGTAAGCCTACGTGGTTCGAGATCAGAGGAAGACTTAAATTGTTTAACCCAGAAGAAGGTACAAGATTTACACTTAGAAACAATTGCAGCAGTCTACAATGAGTAGACTCAGAGCTTTCCAAAGTCCCACAAAGGTATTGAAGGTACTGGGTTGTAAACAGTTGTGCTGTAAACTGTCTATTTACCTCGAAGATGGAAGGGTAGCTAATTAACATTTCCATTTGAATGTGTTTCCCATTGCCACGGGGAAGAGAGCAGAGGAAGACAGTTTTGAGATCAGGTTACAGGCTTCCCTAAAAATCAATGAATATCACAGATAGGCAGTTCGTTCTTCTATGGTCAACAGGTAGAAGAGACTGCTTGGCTTTATGAGCTACCACAGCTAGATGTGGGAATGAGACAGTCTCTAGATGTGGGAATGAGACAGTCTCTAGATGTGGGAATGAGACAGTCTCTAGATGTGGGAATGAGACAGTCTCTAGATGTGGGAATGAGACAGTCTCTAGATGTGGGAATGAGACAGTCTCTAGCTGAAGAGGTGCCTCCTGCAGCCATCTAAGAAATCCAGGAGATTAGTCCTGGCATGGCCAGGGGGAAAAAGAATCAATAGAACAGACTTTACTACCAGTGGTGGGTTTTTAAAAAATTCATTCACGGGATGTGAGCTTCGCTGGCTGGGCCAGCATTTATTGCCCATCCCTAGTTGCCCTTGAGGAAGTGGTGGTGAGCTGCCTTCTTGAACCGCTGCAGTCCATGTGCTGTAGGTACACCCACAGCGCTGTTAGGAAGGGAATTCCAGGATTTTGACCCAGCAACAGTGAAGGAATGGTGATATATTTCCAAGCCGGGATGGTGAGTGGTTTGGAAGGGAACTTCCAGGTGGTGGTGTTGCCATCTATCTGCTGCCCTTCTAGATGGTAGTGGTTGTGGGTTTGGAAGGTGCTGTTGAAGGAGCCTTGGTGAATTCCTGCGGTGCATCTTGTAGATGATACATACTGCTGCTACTGTGCGTCGGTGGTGGAGTGAGTGAAAGTTTGTGGATGTGGTGCCAATCAAGTGGGCTGCTTTGTCCTGGATGGTGTCAAGCTTCTTGAGTGTTGTGGGAGCTGCACTCATCCAGACAAGTGGGGAGTATTCCATCACACTTCTGAATTGTGCCTTGTGTTTGGTGGACAGGCTTTGGGGAGTCAGGAGGTGAGTTACTCATTGAACGATTCCTAGCCTCTGACCTGCTCTTATAGCCACAGTATTTATATGGCCAGTCGAGTTCAGTTTCTGGTCAATGGTAACCCCCAGGGTGTTGCTAGTGGAGATTCAGTGATGGTAATGCCATTGAACATCAAGAGGCAATGGTTCGATTCTCTCTTGTTGGAGATGGTCATTGCCTGACACTTGTGTGGTGCGAATGTTACTTGTCACTTGCCAGCCCAAACCTGGATATTGTCCAAATCTTGCTGCATTTGGAGATGGACTGCTTCAGTATCTGAGGAGTCACGAATGGTGCTGAACATTATGCAATCATCAGTGAACATCCCCACTTCTGACCTTATGATGGAAGGAAGGTCATTGATGAAGCAGCTGAAGATGGTTAGGCCGAGGACACGACCCTGAAGAACTCCTGTCGTGATGTCCTGGAGCTGAAATGACTGACCTCCAACAACCATCTTCCTTTGTGCTAGGTGTGATTCCAACCAGTGGAGAGTTTTCCCCCTGACTCCCATTGACTCCAGTTTTGCGAGGGCTCCTTGATGTTACACTCGGTCACATGCGTCCTTGATGACAAGGGCAGTTACCCTCACCTCACCTCAGGAGATCAGCTCCTTGGTCCATGTTTGAATCAAGGCTGTAATGAGGTCAGGAGCTGAGTGGCCCTGGCGGAACCCAAACTGGGCATCAGTGAGCAGGTTATTGCTAAGCAAGTGCCGCTTGATAGCACTGTCGATGACCTCTTTCATCACTTTACTGATGATGGAGAGTAGACTGATGGGGCGGTAATTGGTTGGGTTGGATTTGTCCTGCTTTTTGTGTACAGGACATACCTGGGCAATTTTCCACATAGCTGGGTAGATGCCAGTGTTGTAGCTGTACTGGAACAGCTTGGCTAGGGATGCAGCAAGTCACAGAATCATAGAATCACACAGTGCAGAAGAGGCCCTTCTGCCCATCGAGTTTGCACCAACATGTAAGAAACATCTGGCCTACCAACCTAATCCCATTTACCAGCACTTGGCCCATAGCCTTGAATGTTATGATGTGCCAAGTGCTCATCCAGGTACTTTTTAAAGGATGTGAGGCAACCCGCCTCTACCACCCTCCCAGGCAGCACATTCCAGACCGTCACCACCCTCTGGGTAAAAAAGTTTTTCCTCACATCCCCCTAAACCTCCTACCCCTCACCTTGAACTTATGCCCCCTTGTGACTGACCCTTCAACTAAGGGGAACAGCTGCTCCCTATCCACCCTGTCCATGCCTCTCATAACCTTGTACACCTCGATCAGGTCGCCCCTCAGTCTTCTCTGCTCCAACAAAAACAACCCAAGTCTATCCAACCTCTCTACATAACTTAAATGTTTCATCCCAGGCAACATCCTGGTGAATCTCCTCTGCACCCCCTCCAGTGCAATCACATCCTTCCTATAATGTGGTGACCAGAACTGCACACAGTACTCCAGCTGTGGCCTCACCAAGGTTCTATACAACTCCAACATGAGCTCCCTATGCCTCGATTGATAAAGGCAAGTGTCCCATATGCCTTTTTCACCACCCCACTAACATACCACTCCACCTTCAGAAGTCAATGGACACACATGCCAAGGTCCCTTTGTTCCTCAGAACTTCCTAGTGTCATAGCGTTCATTGAATACTTCCTTGTCAAATTACTCCTTCCAAAGTGTATCACCTCACACTTTTCAGGGTTAAATTCCATCTGCCACTTATCTGCCCATTTGACCATCCCGTCTATATCTTCCTGTAGCCCAACACACTCAACCTCACTGTTAACCAGCCGGCCAATCTTTGTGTCATCCGCAAACTTACTAATCCTACCCCCCACATATTCATCTATGTCGTTTATATAAATGACAAATAATAGGGGACCCAGCACAGATCCCTGTGGTATGCCACTGGACACTGGCTTCCAATCACTAAAGCATCCTTCTGTCATCACCCTCTGTCTCCTACAACTAAGCCAATCTTGAATCCACCTTATCAAATTATCCCATGTGCATTTGCCTTCTTTATAAGTCTCCCATGTGGGACCTTGTCAAAGGCTTTGCTGAAATCCATATAAACTACATCAACTGCACTCCCCTCATCTACACACCTGGTCACCCCCTCAAAACATTCAATCACATTTGTTAGGCATGACCTCCCTCTGACAAAGCCATGCTGACTATCCCTGATCAAACCTTGCCTCTCCAAGTGGAAATAGATTCTCTTCTTCAGAATTTTCTCCAATAGTTTCCCTAACACTGACGTGAGACTCACTGGCCTGTAGTTCCCTGGCTTATCTCTACAACGCTTCTTAAATAGCGGAACCACATTAGCTGTTCTCCAGTCCTCTGGCATCTCCCCCGTGGCCAGAGAGGAATTAAAAATTTGGGTCAGAGCCCCTGCGATCTCCTCCTTTGCCTCCCTCAGCAGTACAGGACAAAAATCATCTGGACCTGGAGATTTCTCCACTTTTAAGCCTGTCAACACCTCCAATACCTTGTCACTCCCTTTATCAACTTGCTTAAGAACCTCGCAGTCTCTCTCCCCGAGTTCGATATCTTCATCCTCATTCTCTTGGGTGAAGACGGATGTGAAGTACTCATTCAACACTCTAGCGATGTCCTCTGGCTTCACCCATAGATTGACCCATGGTCCCTAATGGACCCTACTCTTTCCCTGGTTATCCTCTTCCCATTGATATTCTTATAGAACATCTTGGCATTTTCCCTACTTTTACCAGCCAAAGCTTTCTCATATTCCCTCTTTGCTCTCCTAATTTCTTCCTTAAGCTTCACCCTGCACTTTCTGTACTCCACTAATGCCTCCGCTGTATTGCTCCCCTTGTACCTGCTAAAAGCCTCTCTTTTCCTTCTCATCGTATCCTGAATATCTCTGGTCATCCATGGTTTTCTGGGCTTGTTATTCCTTCCTATCACCCTAGAGGGAACATGTTGAGCCTGTACCCTCCCCATTTCCTTTTTGAACACTCCCTACTGTTTCTCTGCAGATTTCCCCGCAAATAGCTGTTCCCAGTCTACCTTGGCCAGATCCTGCCTTATTTTGCTAAAATCCACTCTCCCCCAATCCAAAACCATTTTTTGCAACTTGTCTATTTCTTTGTCCATAACAAGCTTAAACTGTACCATGTTGTGGTCGCTATCACTAAAATGCTCCCCCACCACCACCTCAGCTACCTGTCCGGCTTCATTCCCCAGAATTAGGTCCAGAACTGCGCTGTCCCTTGTTGGACCCTCTACATATTGACCTAAAAAGTTCTCCTATACATATTTCAAGCCTTAACACTATGTCTATCCCAATTAATGTTGGGAAAGTTGAAATCAACTAATATAATTCTCCTATTGTTATTGTTTTTACACACCACCGCAAATTGTGCACACATTTGCTCCTCACTTTCCCGCTGATTATTTGTGGGTCTATAATAAACACCTAACAATGTGGCTGCCTCTTTTTTATTCCTAAGCTCTACCCACAAAGCTTCAAGCTGCCCTCTCCAAGATATCATCTCTCCTTACAGCAGTAACTGACTCCTTAACTAATAATGCAACACCTCCTCTTTTACCCCCTCCCCTGTCTCAAAGAACAAAGAACAAAGAAAAGTACAGCACAAGAACAGGCCCTTCGGCCCTCCAAGCCTGCGCCGGTCCGTATCGCTCTATTCCGATCCTATTCATGTATTTGTCAAGCTGCCTCTTAAACATCGCTATCATACCTGCTTCCACCACCTCCTCTGGCAGCGAATTCCAGACAATACCCTCTGCGTAAAAAAACTTGCCCTGCACATCTCCTCTAAAGTTTTCTCCTTTCATCTTAAGTCTATGTCCCCTAGTAATTGACTCTTCCACCCTGGGAAAAAGCTTCTGACTATCTACTCTGTCCAAGCCACTCATAATTTTGTAAACTTCTATCAAGTCGCTCCTCAATCTCCGTCGCTGTAGTGAGAACAATCTGAGTTTCTCCAACCTCTCCTCATAGCTAATAACCTCCAGACCAGGCAGCATCCTGGTAAACCTCCTCTGCACCCTCTCCATATCCTTCTGGTAATGTGGTGACCAGAATTGCACGCAATATTCTGAGTGTGGCCTAACTAAGGTTCTATACAGCTGCAGCATGACTTCCCAGCTTTTATACTCAATACCCCTGCCGATGAAGGCAAGCATGCCATATACCTTCCTGACTACCTTATCCACCTGCGTTGCCACTTTCAGTGACCTGTGGACCTGTACACCCAGATCCCTCTGCCTGTCAATGCACTCGAGTGTTCTGCCATTTACTGTATAATTCCTGCCTGTATTAGACCTTCCAAAATGCATTACCTCACATTTGTCCGGATTAAATTCTATCTGCTATTTCTCCGCCCAAGTCTCCAACCGATCTATATCCCGTTGTATCCTTTGACAATCCTCTTCACTATTTGCAACTCCTCCAACCTTAGTGTCGTCTGCAAACTTACTAATTAGCCCTGTTACATTTTCCTCCAAATCATTTATGTACACTACAAACAACAAAGGTCCCAGCACTGATCCCTGCGGAACTCCACTAGTCACAGCTCTTCATTCAGAAAAGCACCCTTCCACTGCTATCCTCTGTCTTCTATGACCAAACCAATTCTGTATCCATCCTGCCAGCTCACCTCTGATCCCATGCGACTTTACCTTCTGTACCAGTCTGCCATGAGGGACCTTGTCAAAGGCCTTACTGAAATCCATGTATATAACATCCACTGCCCTTCCATCGTCGATCATCTTTGTCACTTCCTTGAAAAACTCGATCAAGTTAGTGAGACAAGACCTCCCCTTCACAAAACCATGCTGCCTCTCACTAACACACCCATTTGCTTCCAAATGGTAGTAAATCCTGTCACGAAGATTCTTCTCCAATAATTTCCCTACCACTGACGTAAGGCTCACCGGCCTGTAATTTCCTGGATTATCCCTGCTCCCCTTCTTAAACAGTGGAACAACATTGGCCATTCTCCAGTCCTCTGGGACCTCACCCGTAGCCAGTGAGGATACAAAGATTTCTGTCAAGGCCCCAGCAATCTCCTCCCTTGCCTCCCTCAGTACTCTGGGGTAGATCCCATCTGGCCCTGGGGACTTATCCACCTTAACATTCTTCAAGACACCTAAGACTTCCTCTTTTTTGATCTCAACATGATCTTGGCTATCTACACACTCTTCCCTAGACAAATCAACCGCTAAGTCCTTCTCTTTGGTGAATACTGATGAGAAGTATTCATTTAGTATCTCTCACATTTCTTCTGGCTCCACACACAGATTCCCACCTCTGTCCCTGAGTGGACCTACCCTTTCCCTGGCTACCCTCCTGCTTTTTACAAATGTATAAAAGGCCTTGGGATTTTCCTTAATCCTGGTTGCCAGTGACTTTTCATGACCCCTTTTAGCCCTCCTGCTTAAGTTTCTTCCTACTTTCTTTATATTCTCCACGGGCTTCATCTGTTCCCGGCCTTCTAGCCCTTACGAATGCTTCCCTTTTCTCTTTGACTAATCTTGCAATATCCTTTGTTATCCAAGGTTCCTGAAACTTGCCATGTTTATCCTTCATCCTAGCAGGAACATACCGGTCCTGAATTCTTATCAACTGATGTTTGAAAGTCCCCACATGTCAGTTGTTGATTTGCTCTCAAACATCCGTCTCCAGTCTAGATTCCTCAGTTCCTGCCTAATATTGTTATAATTAGCCTTCCCCCAATTAAGCACCTTAACCCGAGGACTCCTGTTATCCTTATCCACCAGTACCTTGAAACCTTCTGAATTATGGTCACTTTCCCCAAAATGCTCCCCTACTGAAACTTCGACCACCTGGCCGGGTTCATTCCCTAATACCAGGTCCAGTATTGCCTCTTCCCTAGTTGGGCTATCTACATATTGTCTCAGGAAGCCCTCCTGGATGCACCTTACAAATTCTGCACCATCCTAACCCCTAGCACTAAGTGATTCCCAGTCAATATAGGGAAAGTTAAAATCACCCAGCACAACAACCCTATTGCTTTTACATCTTCCCAAATCTGCCTACATAACTGTTCCTCAATCTCCCGCCGGCAATTGGGAGGCCTATAGTAAACCCCCAACATTGTGACTGCACCCTTCCTATTCCGAAGCTCTACCCATATTGCCTCGCTGCATGAGCCCACTGAGGTGTCCTCCTGTCATACAGCTGTGATATTGCCCTTAACCAGCAATGCAACTCCCCCACCTCTTCTACATCCCTCTCTATCCTGCCTGAAACATCTAAATCCTGGAATGCTTATCTGCCAATCCTGTCCATCCTTCAACCAAGTCTCTGTAATAGCAATAACATCATAGTCCCAAGTACTAATCCAAGCTCTAAACTCATCTGCCTTGCCTGTTATAATTCTTGCATTGAAACAAATGCATTTCAGATGCCCAGTCCCACTGTGTTCAGTAATTTCTCCTTGCCTGCCCTTCCTTTTAGTCCTACTGGCCATATTCACTGGTTCCTAGATATTTATTTCACCTGCTGACCCATTGCTCTGGTTCCCACCGCCCTGCCATACTAGCTTAAACCCTCCCGAGTGACACTAGCAAATCTCCCAGTCAGGATATTGGTGCCCCTCCAGTTTAGATGCAACCCATCTCAGCTGAAGATTCTATATCCTGGAATTTTGAGCTGCCAATGCTGGCCCTCCCTCAACCACGTCTCAGTGATGGCTACTATATCACAATTCCACGTGTCAATCCTCACCCTTACTCATCCGTTTTACCTGTAATACTCCTGGCATTAAAGTAGAGGCCATCCAGCCTTGCCTTACTCCCTTGAAGCTTATTGCAGCTGTACTCCCTCTGACTTGATTGTTTTACTGTATTATGATGTGTCCCTATTCTGCTAACATTTTGTGTCCCCTCCCCCTGCCGAATTAGTTTAAACTCCTGTCAACAGCACTAGCAAACCCGCCCGCAAGGATGTTAGTCCCGCTCTGGTTCAGATGTAGACTGTCCCGCTTGTACAGGTCCCATCTTCCCCAGAAACGGTCCCAGTGATCCAGGAATCTAAAACCCTCCCTCCTGCACCAACTCTTAAGCCACATATTTGTTTGCACTACTCTCCTATTTCTGAGCTCACTAGCAAGTGGCACTGGGAGTAATCCAGAGATTTCAACCCGAGAGGTCTTGCTTTTTAGTCTACTGTCTAACTCCCTGAATTCTTGATTCAAAACCTCATTCCTCTTTCTACCTATTTCATTGGTACCAACATGTACCATGACCTCTGCCTTACCACCCTCCCCCTTCAGGATGCCCTGCAGCCATTCAGTGACATCCCAGACCCTGGCACCAGGGAGGCAACATACCATCCTGGAATCACATTGATGGCCACAGTAGTGCCTATCTGTTCCCCTGATTATAGAATCCTCTATTACTATTGCTCTTCCTCCCTTCCTCCCCTCCTGTACGGACAGGCTACTTGTGGTGCCAGAAGCTTGGCTCTGTCCGCACTCCCTGGAGGAACCAGCGCCCTCATCTGCCTCAAAAATGGAATACCGATTTGTGAGCGGGACCCCAGGGGACTCCTGAACTACCTGCCTGTTTCTCTTGGACTGCCTGGTGGTCACCCATTCCCTTCCTTCCTCAGGTACCTTCAGCTGTGCTGTGACCACCTCTCTAAACGTGCTATCCAAGATGCTCTCAGACTCGCAGATGCTCCACAATGTCCTCAGCCGCTGTTCCAGCTCTGAAATCCAAGCTTCCAGAAGCTGCAGCTGGACACACGTCCTGCACACATGCTGGTCCCAGGCACTGGAAATGTTCCCGGCTTCCCACATGGAGCACAAGGAGCACACCACGGCTTTGAGCTCTCCTGCCATGACTTATCCCTTTAAATTAAACCTTTTCAATCAATCACTCTAGGGCCCTTCTTTCCTGACCCTCATTACTACAGAATATACAAACTATAAACCACAAAAAGACCTTAAATTATAAGTGATAAAAGTAGTAAAGACCTTACCCACTACTTACCGGTCACTCCTTTCCCTTGTATCCTCTACTGCTGCAGCAGGGCAAGACCGCTCTCTAAAGATTTAAGAAGTTGGATAGCAAAGAAAAAATGCAAAGAGCACCTCTTCCCCTCTGCACCGAATTCCCACTGTGCACCAAATTGCCAATCCCCACTCTCACTCTGGCTGTGTTTCACTCAGAATGAGGTCTCTCCCTTGTTCATGTGCAAGCACAAATCTTCAGTACTATTGCTGGAATATTGTCAGGGCCCATAGGCTTTGCAGCATCCCGTGCCTTCAGCCGTTTGCTTGTAGCACACAGAGTGAATCGAATTGGCTGAAGACTGGCATCTAAGATGCTGGGGACTTCTGGCTGAAGATTGTAGTGATGGTGATGTCTGGGATATTATCTGTAAGATAAGATTCTATGAGAATGATCATGTTAGGTTGTTGCTTGTAATAGTCTGTGAGCCAGATCTCCCAATTTTACCCTGAGATGGTAGTAAGGAAGACTTTGCAGGGTTGACAGAGCTGATTTTGCCGTTGTCATTTCTGGTGCCCAGGTCAATGCCAGGTCCATCTGGTTTCATTCCTTTTTTGTGACTTTGTAGTGGTTTGATACAACTGAGTGGCTTGCTAGGCCATTTCAGAGTCAACCACATGGCTGTGTAGGCCAGACCAGGTAAGGATGGCAGATTCCCTTCCCCTGAAGGGCATTAGTGAACCAAGTGGGTTTTTACAACAATCGACAATGGCTCCATTGTGACTGCTAGACTTTTAGCTCCAGATTTTTATTGAATTCAAATTCCACCATCTGCTGTGGTGGGATTTGAACCCTGGTTCCCAGAGCATTACCCTGGGTCTCTGGATTATGGGTCCAGTGACAATACCACTACCCCAACACCTCCCCTAGGAAACCCTCTGAAAACTGAAGAAAGCACTTGGAGACTGTCATGCAAAGTTACTACAGAGCGAAAGGGGGTAAATGAACCAACTGGAATGAGGCAGCAACTGTGGACTGTTTGATAAAAGAAGTGTAATTTCATGGTTGGGGGTGTTGGGTGGGTTAGGGGGTGGATGTCAAGTGAGGGGATCGGGTGGAAGGTCAGGGGAGTGGGAAGGTCAGACCACAGGGTCAGGCTGGGGTTGTAGTGGGCCTCAGGATTCAATGGGGGAGGTTGGAGGTTGTGGGGGTTGGTGGGTTGGGCCTTGGATCTCAGGGCTTTGGACCTTGGGGCTGGGGGTCAGACCTCGTTGGGGAGGGGGGGGGCGGGGTCAGGCCTTGGGGAGGGCTGGGGGCTTGGGCCTTGGACCTCGGGGTGGGGTTTGGGGACCGGGTCTTGGACCTCAAAGAGGGCTGTGGTGTCTGGCCTCAGACCTCAGAAGGGGCTGGACCTTGGGTTGAGGCCCAGTCTCAGACTTCGGACCTAGGGGGGAGGGGGGGTGGGGTATTGTGCCTTGGACCCTGGGGGCGGGTGCAGTGGGGGGTTTGGACCTCGGACCTTGGGGGGTTTGGGGAATCAGACCTTAGTGGGAGGTGGGGGTGCAGGCCTTGGGCCTTGTGGGGGATGGGGTGTTGTGATTGTGTAGGGGTGTCGGATGTTGGGCCGCCGGGGTGGGAGTATCAGGTTGTGTCAGGCTTTGGGGGGAAGGTTTTGGGCCTTGGAGGGGGTGGTTGCCTAGTCTTGGGGGGGCTGAGGTCTGGTCAGGTCTGGTCGGGCTGTCAAGCCTGGGGTTGGAGCTGTTGGGTTGGGTCGGGATGGGGATGGGGGTGGGGTTAGGGGTGACAGTCAGGCCTGGTGTGTGGGAGGGAGAGTCCCTGTAGGTGTTGAGGATTGCCATGGGGTGGGAGGTTCCTGTCAGAGTTGTAATCTTTTGGAGGTGGGGGAGTCCTGTGTGGTGGTAGTTGGGGGGTGTTGGGGGTAGTCTCATGGTAGGGGTTAGCCGAGTAGGTGGGGAGGAGAACCCTAGGTGGTCTGGGGGGTGGGGGAGACCCCTGGATTCTGTACAACAGTAACCCAGAAGTTAGAAGAGGTTTTAATGTAACCCAGTCAGAACCATCCAATTTAAATTGCATTTTCGGATGGTTCCCAGTACAGAGCGATTGCCCAGGGGAAGTTTATGCTTCCAGGTAATTGCCATTCAAACCTTACCTGAGAAGATCCGAAGGGGATTCCTCAATGCATCTTTGGTGTACCTCACCCCCCCAACATGACACCCTGGAGCTCGGAAGTTATGGTTTAGTCAATCATTTCTTATTTATTTGCTACAGTAAAAGTTTTAAAATGTGAAAACTTGTCATGTCATTTGTTCAGCCAGTAACTGGGAATTCGAATCTGTTTTTAAAAGCTAATCGGTCTCTACAGAGATTATAACACCTTCAACATTCAATGCTATCATTATTGCTGAGTCCTCCACCATCAACATCCAAGGGGTCACCATTGACTGCAAACTCATCCGGAACAGCTGCATCAAATGCCATGGCCACTCGTGCAGGTTAATGCCTGAAATTGAAATACCTCCAATCTCTGAGCCCAAAGCATTTATCCATATGGTGAACAATAGTGATACCTGCAATGATCCCTGTGGGATACTGTTTCACTTAACTCTTACCTTCTGTTTTTTGCTTTGTAGCCATATTCCAAACCATTGGGCTACCTGGTCACTGATCGCACACACCCTGACAGTTGTTAATATGTGTACTGTGGCATCATGAAATTTGATGACAAGCTGTTAAATCATTTCAGGAAATAGGCTAAGAGAAAACTATAGTCCTTATCAGACTCCAATTCCGTGTGCTCAAAATCACACCATTTCATTAGACTTGCAAATGTTGAAGCGCTACATAAATTGGAATGATTAACTTTACCTATTACATCTCCCTTGACTTGATAATATCAGGGCTCCAGTATTCACTGCTTATGTTAGACAGTAATTAGACGGTAGAATTATTTTATTACTTATGTTGCAGCTGTCTGATTTAAAAATGCAAGGAATTGTGTGGGGATGAATTGGGGAGATATAAAAGATGCCTGGTTCCTGAGATATTTGGCCCATAACCTCTGAGCTCTGGGGCGTAGTCCCTGGTTAGTACCCCAACGCTGCACTGGGGTACCTCCTGGGACATACTCAGGTGATGATTGCATGGCAATTGCCTGGGAAGTTCAAACTTCCGTTGGGCAATTGCCCTGCACTGGGAACCATCCAAAATTCTGATTAAAATTCCAAACTTCAGATTGTTCCGACTGTTCCACAGGAATAGTTATCCAGAAAAAAAATAAAAAGAACTTCTAACTGCTGGGTAACTATAGCACTGATTCACACAGACCCTCCTCCTTGACTACCCCCACACTCCCCGACACTCCTCATGGGAACCTCCAACCAACCCCAACCATTTTCCTACCTTCCTGACTACCTCTTGGCTGCCCAATGGACACCCCAACAAAACCCTCATCTCCCTGACTGCCGCCCCCATCCCTGACTACCCATCTCCCCACTGCCAAATATCCCCCCCACCCTGACTACCCTCGCCACCCCACCCCCCGACTTTCACCCCCACCCACCGACTGCCATCCTCACCTCTCGGCTACAGCCCCACCCTGACTGCCTCACCATGCCCCAAATGCCCTTTCCATCCCCCGACTGCACCCTGACTTTCCCCTTCTCCCCGAACAGGAGCCCCCACACCCCACCGACAGGACTCCCCGCCCTCACCCTGACACCCCTCGGCACCTTCTGAATATCTCCCACACCTCCAGACGACCCTCCCCACCCCAATTTCCTCTCTCCACCCTGACTACTCTCTGCAGCCCCCCTCCCCAACTACATCCCACCCCAGACTACTCAGGCAATGCTCGACTATCCTCCTGAGTCCTCCCACTGACCACCCAATCCGCACCCCCCTCATCCCCCCCCACTGACCACCTGACCCTTCTGCCCACCATCCCCCATTGACCATCCCCCCTACTGACCACCCCATCACTGAACACCCGACCCCCCCCCATCCCCAATCCTATCTACCCTTTCCAATTACTCTCTTCCTGGGCAGGATTTTCAGTTTGTTGGGTGGGGTGGGGTGGGTGGGGGGTGGGGGTGGGGGTTGGGGGTCGCGGTGTGCCTGGGAGCAGCCACAAGATGGTCCCCTGACCACGATTTCCCACTGGCCGGGTAATTCATGACTGAAAGACTCAGCGCTGCTGGGGTGGGGGCAAGAAGAGGGCGAGCAAGGAAGTCTGAGGAGGCACAGGGGCGCTCAGTGAGCTGCCTCGGGGGGTGAAGAATTTTACTCTGCAAAATAAAGATTTGGAAAACCTGAAAAAAAATGTCCCCACATCAGATTCACTGACATGAACATAAACAAAATAAAAATTATGTCAAAACATTTTTTTTAAAAATAACGTCAGACACCTCATCCTGTCTGTGGATGAGATTTCCTTAAGAATTCAAAGGCCGCCTGGTCGATTTGCCTGTTCCGCCAACTGTAATGTTGGATAGGGAATGAAAAATCGATCTTAATTAATACTTTATTAGCCTTTATAGGCCTTGTAACTGTCGGTGGGCGCACTGTCAACTCTTGCGCGAGCCCACCAACTGAGATACCGCCTGCGTGAACAATGTCATCAGGACGCTCACCCGATGTCATCATGCACAATCTTACACCCGTCCACAAGATCTAAAATTCTGACCCCTGGCTTCTCAAAGTGGCTGGCCCTTTAAGCCTACCTGCTTCATGGCAGCTAGTGCCACAAATAAGGGGTGGGGCTTCCTTCCCTTTGACAAAGCCGCCTCAACACAAGGCCTCAGTAACCTGCTGCTCTGCACCTTTCTTACCTGGCTAGAGTCGGAAAGTCGAACGAGAAAGGTATGGCTTCATTTCAAGGTATGTAACTAGGAGCAGAGTAGCAATTGACTCTGAGTGCCACTGTATGGAAGTTACAGCCCAAGACATCCTTCTGTTTCTAGCATTTACTCAACATCTCCTATGTGGACATAGAAATGTTGCACTAATTCAGCTTGTAGTATTGTTGGAAACTGTTTGTCATTACAACATTGCAAAGCTAACAAAACAGAACCCAGCTGAAATTTGACTGCTGTTGCATACGGAATTCCGAGTTCTCCACCAACTTCAGACTAAAGTAGAAATACTTAGAAGGATTTGTTTTTTGTTTTGTCAGTAAAGGCAAATTAAATCCTATTTATATTTCAGTCAGAATGAACACAGTCCTGAGGAATGTTTCGGGGAGCAGAAACCTCTGGCTCAGCAGCAGCAGGAAGCTTGGCAAGTGCAAGAACTTCATTTGATGTGAGGCCAGAAATCAGTTTCCCGATGGTGGGATGAACTTTAGCAATTATGTTCTTGGGAATTTGAAAGTGGGGTTGAGCTTGCTGACGATCAATATTGTTAAGCCCTTTTGTATTCATGAGCATGTCGTGCATGCTCACTAAAAGGCCAGCTCGCCAGAATTAAGATCCCCCTCCTAAAAGCCCCGCCAGTGAGAAATTAGAACATTCACTTTCACATCAGTGGCATGCACCTGGTGAGGAGGGTTTCTTCCATCATTAACAGTGAACTGCCACTGCATTGTCCTCTTTAGGGAGTGTCTGTAAATGCCAGCCTATGCTTAAGACTGGGTGGTGGTGGTGCAAGTCATGTGGAGGGTGACCAAGGAAGGGAGGAAGGGTTAGTGGGGAAGGCTGGAGCAGTGGCTGGGCTAAGGTGGAAGGGATACTGCAGGCTGTCTGGGTGCCTTTTAAATATGGTGTCCGGCCCTTCGATCCCCTGCCACCAGATTCACCTTGCTGCGTGCTGGCCAGCGGAGGACCACATGTGATCAGCTGACCCAGGCCACTCCCATGCACCCCCCCACCACCACCACCGCCAAACTTAGACTCTAGAATGGAAAATTCTGGCCAGGGTCTTTCCCGTGTTCTATTTGGAACATCATAATTATCAGCTTTTCCTCCTGGAATGGTGAATACCATTGGAATGCATGCAAAGGTCCTGCAAATGACCATTCAGTGGTATGTTCACTTTGGCGCCATAGATCCACAGACCATAGCAGCCATTCAACCAGTGAGGCCATTTTCTCAAGGGATGGAGAACATGATCAGTTCCACATGTATCATCACACAGGCTCCATCAGGCTACACGATGCCAGGAAAAATAGGAAAGGATAACTATCAATGTACACATAAAGTGGAGCATCGCCCAACCGGACATTGAGGGCAATGATGTCACATCCTGCATCCTGCGACAGCCAATCATTCAAGATCTCTAAAAGAAAGGGTAAATGGTATTGATGCGTACAAAGAAGTTTTAACTACCCCTTTTGATAACTGTCGTCGTGATAGTCAAAAAGCTGAGGAGAACTACAATGAGGCCCAAGCCAAAAATAGGGTGCAGATTGAATGGTAATCCTGCTGCTGGATGTGTAAGAGTCAGAAATGGAGTGCAGAGAATTTGGTGAGTTGTAGGGTTGGAGTAGATTACAAAGAGGGGTGAGTCCATGAAGGTATTTGAAAACAAGAATGAGAATTGAAATGTCAAGGTGTTGCTGGACCAGGGGCACAGGGGTGAAGAATGAACTGGTTTTTGTGTGAGTTAGGATGCAGCCAGCAGTGTTTTGGATGAGCTCAAGTTACTGGAGAATGAAAGATGGGTCATGCATTACCAATATGTCTCATGCACTGACTCAGTAGGAAGCATTTTTGTTTTTAGATCATGAGGCTATGGGCTCAAACTCCATGTCCCATGAATCCATAATCTAAGGTGAAACTCCAGTGCAGTTTGGATGGAATATTATATTGTTGGAGGTTGTCCTTCCAATGAGACCCTAATCCAAAGTCCTGCATTTTTCTCTTATGTCAAATTTAGGCTAAAATATATTTTTCACAATTATTTTCACCCCACAGGGTGACATGGTTTTCAAACATGCGCTTTCTTATTTCATTAATGAGAATAAAAGATGCCCTTGAAATAATGATCCTTTAACACTTCCCAAGCAGCTAAGGAGCTGATAATCAAGCTCAAATGCTCAACAATTTTGCTATTGCAACTGTGGAAACACATTGTTCTGTTTCTGCTACAAATTTTTGTGCGTAAGAGGTAAACAGGAGGACATTTAAAGAATTAAATTTAAAATGCTACACTTTTATTTTATTCACATAGGTCAGGATCTTTAGGTCAGTGAGCAGGGGTGGGGCCCACTCACCAACATGTGAAATGATGCAGGATGATATTGGACAGAGCTCCTGACCTCACCCTGCGTCATTTCAATGTTCAGGTCGGTGGGGGCGCAGCTGAATCAGCCGTGTGTCCACCGACCTGTCAATGGCCAATTGAGGCTATTTAAAAAGTAATTGAGCTAGTTAATGGACTTGCCTGTCCAGCCTTAATATTGACGGGCAGGATGGGAGCCCTGGCAGGCTTCAGAGAAAGAATCAAACCTCATCCACAGGTGGGATGAGCTTTCATGAGGGTATTTAAAAATTTAATAAATGTTTGATTTAAAGTGATGGACATGTCCCAACTCAGGTGACAGTGTCACTTGAGGGCACATGCCAGGGAATTTTTGCTTGTGCACCTTGACCATTTTTAAATTTGGCACCGACCTCCCTGTGGCAGCATTTAGCCTCAGGGAGATGTGTCGCTCTTTTGCTCGCATGCACGGAAGAGCACACGCCCGGCTCAGGGAATCCCCCCCCCCCTCCCACTCAGGGAGCGTATTACCCTTCCTGGCGGATGTCACACTGGGCGGGCCTTAATTGGCTCGCCCACGTAACTTGGCGGTGCGCCCCCAATTGGGGGCGCTGATCGGCAGCACACCTGCCTGCGCCTGGTCCCGCACTTCCCCCTCCCCCCAGCGGTGGAAAAATTCTTCCCATAATTTCATGCTTGTTCATTGGTTTGAGGGGAGATGTTGGGTGCTTCCATGTATAAAGAGAGGGACAGAAGTAACCTCAACAAAAACAGTCATTGTTACTGTACAAAAGCTGTCTCATCAGGCCTGTTCCAATAAATCATTTTACATTCAACAAAAGGGGCTGAAAGGCCAAAGAGAACTTGTGAAATCAAAGCACCTGAATCAGCAAGATTTAAGTGAAATAAAAGCTGAAAAAATTAACTAATTTTTGTTACCTTTTTAAAGCAGTTATTTTTCCAGCAAATTAGACTTATGTACCCTTTTCTAAATCTTCACAGCAATTGATTCTACTTTTGTACTCAGAATGTTTAGACTCGTAATTTGAAACAAAAGGTGCGTTTAATTGTAGAATGGACTGATGCATCTGCCAGTTCATTGAATAAAATATTCCTATAACTTTACACTTATTTTATCCAGGGGATGTCTCAGGTGAGAAAAGTTTCCAGTCTTTATTGTGACTGAATTGGGGTTTGTCAAGAATCAAGACGTGGATTATTCCTCCCATTTGTTAAACCAGCTAATTCTAGGTCTGACAGGGACTAGAATACTTTTCAATTCAACTGTGCAGCTGATCATAGCTCTACGAGTTCCTTGTTAAGAATCTAACAACATGTAAAACAAAAGAACTGATTGCCATTGTTCCTTAATGCTTTTATTGGGGGAAAGAATCCTCAGATCAGGGCTAACACAGGTGGTCAATATTGAATACTTTCAACCCATTCTTTAGTATTTTTGTATATCTTTCATTGCAGTCAGTGGACAGAGGAAAATAGGGTCCACCCTGTATGAACACTTCACCATCAATGTTCACAAAACCTGGAGAGGAAATGTGTGGAATGGATCTATCACAAAATATCAATGTATAAAAAGAAACTTGCTTGTTATGTCCTGAAGTGTTTTACAACCACTGAAGCACTTTTGAAGTGTAGTGGTTGTTGTAATATGGGAAATCTGTCAGCCAACTTGTGCACAGTCAGGTCACAAACAGCAATGTGATTAGAAGGGAGGAAAATCAGCTGAAACTGGCTGAAGGCTGCAACTGTATCTAACTGATCCCTAACTGGAATGATTGGGATGCACCTCCATCCCATTTATTAGTGTGAGCAATCACACTATCTGGGAAATCCAACTGGGAATCAGCTGCTGACTTTGGCTGTGGCTGATTGCGATTTAAAGGGAACAGTTGACTTAACTAGGACTAAATGGCTGAAATTTGGACACTGTCATTCTCCGTATGGTCCCCTGCATTCTCTGTCACATATGTTTGATCAAAATAGTGTTCCCCATTCTTGTGTGTTATCAGATTGGACAGAGTTTGTACACCTTACTGATGTGCTGGCTCTTGAATTTTTCCAAGTAGTTCTGTGTTATAAGATTGCACAGACTCTTTCCCAAACCCCCACCAAGGGTGACCAAACTACCTGTAATTTATGGGATTGTCCTTGAATTTGTGCTGCTGTCCTGTGTCCTGGCTGGTAGGTGCAGGTTTGGTTGGTCCGACAGGCCTGGGGGAATGGGAGAGTCAGGGTTTGTGGGGGGTGGTGTTTGGCAGGGCATGGGAGACAGGGATGTGGGGATGTGGAGCAGTCCAGCAGGCCCTGGAAGCAGGGGTGCGTGGGGTCTGTTATGCCTTTGGGTGCAATGGAGCTGGCAAGTCTAAGGGTATGGGGGAATCCGCTAGGCCTGGGGTATGGGGAGTCCTGCATGTCCGTGGGTGTGGGAGGTCTGTCAGGCCTAAGGGTTTGGGGCTGTGTGGGGGCCTTTCAATTAAACTGTTTATTCCTTCTGGATTTGACCAAATATTAATAAATATTAACCCTTTTTAAAAATGATGCATGTGGAATGATAAATATTGACAAGCACACTGGGAGAACTCCCCTGCTCTTCCTAGAAATATTACATGGGATTTTTTACATCCAGCAGAGATGGCAGATGGGACCTCGGTTTAGCCCTCCCTTAGTTCTGCACTTGTCAGCCTAGATGTTTGTGCTACAGCTCACATCTAAATGGTAGGGTACATGAATGCATTCAGTTTTATTTCCTCATTAGTGATGATTAGTCAGACAGATAGCTATATACCGGCTTCAAGCATCAGGTTTCAAAACTGCTATTTCAGTATGCAAATTAATGGCTTTGTTGCAGTTGCCGTTACTAATTGGAACGATAACAAGTTGAAGCACAATTTAGATGTTTTACAATGATTTTATTGAGAACACACGCAGAATAAATTCTTCAGATTGCGATTTATTTTCCAGAGTTCTTCCTTACATGATAAATGTGAATGGCAAACAGCCCACTCCAAACAAGAGCCACATCCAGAGCCTAACAACAGCGTAACACCTTCTTTCCAGCATGAACTCACCAAAGTAATTTATAATTTTAATCCTTGACAACAACTCCAACCAGATAAGAGCCCCGTAATTATCGCCACATTGTCTCTTACAGAGGAGCTGATTTAAATGGGGAGCTCCTTTGTTTAAAAAAAAATTGCCTGCAAATACTACACATTATTGCTCTCAGGTCTAAAATGTGATTCTGTGGGAATAAAGAGGTATCGGGTGAACCTGCCTTTTATACCACATTTGAAGCCAGGAAATGACCTCTGACAGGTACACTGTAAGCAGTGGAAATCGCTGTCAAATTAGAGACTGTGGAACCAGACCCGTTTTCAGATGATGTCACCAAGGGACAGTGAGTAGATGAAAAATAGGAGGTGGAAAGGATAGATCCTGACAGGATTTCAGAGGTAATGGAGCAGGAGTGGGAAGAGAAAGCATTCTAGTTGGGTGTCTGTATAATTACTGGGTAGATAGTTGTAGAATCATAGACGGTCCAACCCAGATGGACAACAGAGGAAAGGCATTGGAGGAAGATGGATGTAGTCATCTGCATCAAAGGTTGTAGACAGGTCACGAAGAATGGGGTAAAGGAATAGTTTACCACGGCCACAATTACATAGGCTGTAGATTCAAGATTATAGATATAGCATATTGGAAGAATAGAGACAATGATCTCAAGTGTCATATCAAAGTGTCCAACATACGTACTATTGTTTGGAATCTGAGGATGCAGATTGCAAGTTGCTTTTCTTTGCAGTATGATGTGTGGGAGAGCTTTTGTGGGTATGAGTTGCAGGATTTCTGTGTGCCATATTACAGAATCAACAATAAAGCCTGCCCCGTAACAATATGGGCACACATACGAGAAAGCTGTGTGTTGCACAAATGTTGTACACTTGAGTGTCAGCTGTTGCTCACTCTTACATCTGAAGCAGAAGGTTCCAGACTCAACTTGGTCTTAAGCACAAAAGTCAAGGCTGATTCACCAGTGCAGAATTGAGGCAGTGCTGCACTGTTGGAGGTGTTATCTTTTGGATCAGATGTACTCTGCCTCTTTGGGTTGATATAAAAGGTCCTATGATACTGTTTCAAACAAGAGCAGGGAAATCATCCCCCCTGGTGTCCTGGACAATGTTTACCCCTCAATCAATGGGTGGGATTTTCTGACCCTGCCAAAAGCCTTTTGGCTGAGCCACTGAATATCCTGTGGTGGGTCCGGCCATGACCGGCCAGAAAAACCTGACCAATATCTCAAAAACAAATTATCAGGTCATTGTCACAATGCTGTTTGTGGGAGTTTACTGTGTGCAATATTTTTGCAGTGTTCCCAGTGTTCCCAACATTCCAATAGTGACTATAATTCAAAAGTGTTTCATTGTCTGTAAACTGCTTTGAGATGTCTGGTGGCCATGAAAAGTGTGAAGAGTCTTTGTTTACCTCAGTGAAACTCCAGGAGGTTGAGAGTGAACTGAGTGTGGTGTGTATGCTTTTGGAATTATATTTTGAGAATGCAAGTTCTTGGTTGTCACACCTTAGTAATCTATCTGAGGCCTGAAAACAATTTACCATTTGCCTTCTTAACCAATGGACATTGAACATTGCGTTCTCTTCACTTTGCCAGTTTTACCTAGACACTTCTCACAGTATTGCTGAGGTCAAGCAGGGTGACTCATATTTGCTGCAGCATCTTGAAATGGAACAGACATGTATCTTTTGCCCACCAATGTAAAGAAATTAATTTCAAATTTTTCAAATGATCAATGCAATTCACCTTTAAGTACAAGCAGCAGATGTTCTGTCAGCATTGCTGGACCAGAATATTGACTCGATTTCTTACATTCACTGTTGGTTCCTTCTTGTAAATGTTTATATGAAATCTTAGCACAACACAGGAGGAGGTCATTCATCCCAGTGAGTCTATTTTGTTCTTTCAATGAGCAAATCCAGTCCATTCTAGCAACCCCCCTCCCCCCGCTCTTCCCCCAGACCCCTGCAATTTATATTCCTTCAAGTATTTATCTACTTCCCTTTTGAAGGCTATGATTGAATTGGTTCCTCCAACCCATCAGGCAGTGCATTCCAAATTGTAGCCAATTATTTTGTAAAAATGTTTTCCCTCCTGTCACTTTTGCTTCTTTTGCCAATCACCTTGGGCAGAATTTTGCCATCGGTGAGCAGGGGGCGGGGCCCACATGCCGACATGTAAAATGAGGCGGGATAATGTCGAGCGGAACCCCCAATGTCATCCCGCCCCATTTAAGTTTTCAGGAAGGGAGGAATGCAGCAAAATCAGCTGCGGGCCCACCGACCTGTCAATGGCCAATTGAGGCTATTGACAGGATCATTAAAACAATGAAAGGACCTGCCCGTCCAACCTTAAGGCTGGCGGGTCGACCAGGAGCCCCGGCGGGAACTAGAGAAAACATGAAACCTCATCCAGCAGCGGGACGAGGTTTCATGTAGGGTTTTAAAAAGTTTAATAAACTTATTATGTAAGTTATGAACGTGTCCCATCTCATGTGACATTGTCACATGAGGGGGACATATTAGGGAAATTTTTTTTCTATTATTCATGTTTTTAAAAGTGTAAGCGATCTACCTGAGGCTGCACTTAGCCTCAGGGAGATGAGTTGCTCTTCCGTGTGCATGCGTGAAAGACCGCACTCTCGCTTTTGGGGAATCCCCCCCTCCCCCTGCCCGCACAGGGAGTGCATAGCGCTTCTCGCCGGGTGTCACGCTGGGTAGGCCTTAATTGGCCCGCCCGTGTAAAATGGCGGCAGGGCCCGCTTCTCCGGCGGGGATCAGCTCCCCACCCGCTGGAGATTGGGTCAGCCCCACCCACCCAACAGGCAGAAACTTCTGCCCTTTAAATCTGTGTCCTCAACCCTTCATCTATTTAAAACAATTTATCTTTATTCACCCTTACTGAATCCTTCATGATTTTAAATATATTATCAAATCTCCTCTTAATTTGTCTCCTTGGGTGGTGCTTTAGTTATCATTATGGAATTCTCTGTGTACATTCTTCTGCCTCCCCATCTCTCTCCTCCTTTAGGAAAGTCCTTAAAACTCAGAGCTGAAGAAGAAACGTTAACTCTGTTTCACCCTCCACAGATGCTGCCAGACCTGCTGAGTTTTTCTAGCATTTTTTGTTTTTATTCCTTAAAACTCACCCTCTTTGACCAAACCTTTCCTAGTATCTTCTTCTCTTCCTTTGTGAAGCACCTTGAGATTTATTTTTACATTAAGGATGGTTTATAAATGCAAATAGTTGCTGTGAATGAGCTCATGATGTGACAGATATGAAACATTGCAAAGGTAAAGTTTACTTATAATTAAATGTAGCTATGGTATCCGAGCCTTTTCTATTTATTTCTAAGAATACAGTCCTTCAGTTTTCTAGGGATTAGTCCAAATATCAGTGACCTCAGTGCAAAAGCTGCTGTCCTTAGCTTTGGCGTGGTGGTCAACCCTGCAGATTAGACTGGACCAATTCTGTGCTGTGTTATGGAGTTTACAATTAGCATTAGTGCTGGAGGGGAAATACTAGTGAGGGTTTTTGTTCCTGTTCCCTATCTTGTGCCACAGCTGTTGGGCTACACAATCTTTCCACAATCTGTCAATTTTGACAGAAACACTCCTCAATCACTAAAACTGTGTGGGGAAGGTTCTGAGGTCTTCCACCCAATGAAAAAGGGCAATGACATCCTGAAAATCATTGTGAGTAATATACTGCTCGATGCCCACCATTGCCACAATTGTCCCAATCTTCCCCTGGCCTCTATTGTTCGCTCATTTTCCATGTTCTTTCAATGTATTGGGTTTCTATGACATTAAAGGATTTCGGTTGCCATTTTAGGAGAAATTGGGTGCAGTGTGGTGCATGCCAGGTTTGCCCAGTATCAGCTGGAGGTTCAGCCAAAGAGGAGCCCACAGAGAGGGTTTACTAGAATTTTGGGGGGCCTGGACGAATAGAGTGCTACAAAACCATCTTGAACTGCTGTCACTCCAGGTTCTGCTCCCATTCTTGAGCTTAGACTCCAACCCCCTGCTGATCTACTTTCTTCTGACTTGGAGGCTGGCAGAGCCACCAGTGGTAAACTGCCCTGTCCAGCATCCCCAATGCCAATGAGGTCCAGCCCTAAAAATGGGCTGAGTCTTTCACTGGGACTAGTGGACGGCTGGTGGATTCACACTACTGCTTGGCTGCCTGATGTCTACAGTAGACTATATCTTGCTTAGTGACCCTTGCCCAACTGCAGGAAGGAGTAAATTGGTTTAAAGTTCTGACTCTGACCACAATGGATTTCTTCAGTCTCTGCTGCTTCAAGCACCTTTCTGCTCTGCAGTGCCACCTCTTCCTAAGGACTAAGATGGCAGCTGCTGGGCTCGCCATTTGGTTTCACTTCTCTTCCTCTTGTTATAGGCAATCTTCCCCTGGGAAACAGTAGATGACAAGTGCTATTTGGCTTTGGCAGGATGACATATATAGATGCCCAGGTACCAGTGATAACAGCGATATTAGTCATGCAGATACAATATGGAAGAGTTTATTGGGGATACCATGGTGCATTTTGTGGTTAAAGTAGTTGTTGCTCATTCACAGCAACTTTTCGCATTTATAAGCCACCCTTAATGTAGAAAAAAGCTAATGCAGAATGTGTATGAGTGTAACTGACAATCATGGGAAGCTATTATTGCTTTGTAAGATGTGTGGGTATGGGAGGGCCTGAACTGCTGTACAGTTACAGTGGAGTTCCCTCCTTTGTCACACCTGATGAGGTCACTTAGCTTCTGGTGGCACTATGATGATGACTGGTGCACAGTGCTGTTTATATTCACATGCTCTACCATCTGCTCCTACCAGACACCCTCTTCTGGGCACTGCAGCTCCCTCCTTTTCTGCCCTTGATGAAGCAAGGTTCAATTTTGTTATTCATTTATTGGAAGTGAGCCTTGCTGGCTATGCCAACATTTATTGCCCAGCTCTAGTTACCCTTGAGAAGGTGGTACACCCACAGTGCTGTTAGGAAGGGAGTTCTAGGATTTTGACCCAGCGACAGTGAAGGAATGGCGATATATTTCTAAGTCAGGATGGTGAGTGGTTTGGAGGGGAACTTCCAGATGATGGTGTACTTGTCCTTCTAGATGGTAGTGCTCATGGGTTTGGAAGGTGTTGTTCAAGGAGCCTTGGTGAATCCCTGCAGCGCATTTTGTAGATGGTACACACTGCTGTTACTGTGCATCGATGGTGAAGGGAGTGAATGTTTGTGGATGTGGTGCCAATCAAGTGGGCTGCTTTGTCCTGGATGGTGTCAAGTTTCTTGAGTGTTGTGGGAGCTGCACTCATCCAGGCAACTGGAGAGTATTCCATCACACTCCTAACTTGTGCCTTGCAGATGGTGGACAAGCTATGGAGAGTCAGGAGGTGAGTTACTTGTCACAGGATTCCTAGCCTCTGACCTGCTCTTGTAGCCAAATTATTTTTATGGCTAGTCCAGTTCAGTTTCTGGTCAATGGTAACCTCCAGGATGTGTGGGATTCAGTGATGGTAATGCCATTGAACATCAAGAGGCAATGGTTAGATTCTCTCTTATTGGAGATGGTCATTGCCTGGAACTTGTGTGGTGTGAATGTTACTTGCTACTTGTCAGCGCAAGCCTAGATATTGTCCACATCTTGCTGCATTTGGACATGGACTGCTTCAGTATCTGAGTAGTCACGAATGGTGCTGAACATTGTGCAATCATCAGCGAACATCCCCACTTCTGACCTTATGATGGAAGGAAGGTCATTGATGAAGCAGCTGAAGATGCTGGGCCTTGGACATTACCCTGAAAAACTCCGACAACGATGTCCTGGAAATGAGATGATTGACCTCGAACAACCGCAACTACCTTTATTTGTGCTAGGTATGACCACAACCAGTGGGGAGATTTCCCCCTGATTCCCACTGATTCCAGTTTTGCTAGCGCTCCTTGATGCCACACTTGGTCAAATGCTGTCTTTTTGTTGAGAGCAGTCACTCTCATCTCACCTCAGGAGTTCAGCTCTTTTGTCCATTGTTGAACCAAGGCTATAATGAGGTCAGGAGCTGAGCAACCCTGGCGGTACTCAAAGGGAGCGTCAGTGAGCAGGTTATTGCTAAGCAAGTGCCGCTTGATAGCACTGTTGATGATCCCCTCCATCACTTTACTGATGATCAAGAGTAGACCGGTGGGGCGGTAATTGGCTGGGTTGGATTTGTCCTGCTTTTGTGTACAGCATATACCTGCACAATTTTCTACATGTTGCTGGGCAGGTGTCAGTATTGTAGCTGTACTGGAACAACTTAGTTAGGGGAGTGATGAGTTCTGGAGCACACGTCTTTAGTACTATTATGGGAATATTGTCAGGGCCCATAGTCCTTGCAGTGTCCAGTGCCTTCACCCATTTCTTGATATTTGTGGAGCCTCTTTCTCCAGTGAGTTGTTTAATTGTCCACCACCATTCATGACTGGATGTGGCAGGGCTGCAGAGCTTAGATCTGATCTGTTGGTTGTGGAATCACTTAGCTCTGTCTATCACTTGCTGCTTATGCTGTTTGGCACGCAAGTAGTCCTGTGTTATAGCTTCACCAGGTTGATACGTCATTCTTAGATATGCCTGGTGCTGCTCCTGGCATGTCCTCCTGCACTCTTCATTGAACCAGGGTTGATTCCCTGGCTTGATGGTAGAGTGAGGGATATGCCAGGCCATGAGGTTACAGATTATGGTTAAGTACAATTCTGCAGCTGCTGATGGCCCACAGCACCTTATGGTTGCCCAGTCTTGAGTTGCTGGATCTGTTTAGTGTGGTAGTGCCGCAGAACACTCCTCTATTGAAGCCCACCTGAGCATGAGAGTGTCCTGCTGCTCCAATACTGTTGTTGGTCACAATTGTATTTAGTTGTTCTTTCACTGTTGGGCAATTTGCCTTGAAACTGCTAGCCTTGAAACTGCTAGCGTGCACAGCATGTGATTGTCAACCTGGACCAGACAAAAAATCAGAGATAAACACAAAAAACTGTGGATGCTGGAAATCCAAAACAAAAACAGAATTACCTGGAAAAACTCAGCAGGTCTGGCAGCATCGGTGGAGAAGAAAAGAGTTGATGTTTCGAGTCCTCATGACCCTTCAACAGAACTGAGACTTTTATCAGGCCTGGGGTTGGCTCATGACAAAGTAGTTGTGGTCAACCCTTAAAAACAGGATTCAGCACTGGGATAATTGGGCCTGCCCAGTCTTTGGACACGTGATCTACTGGATGACCACTAAGAAAATCAGCCACTTCACTGTCATCCTTTCTTATTGGTTATTTTTGCCTTCATGATTCAACATTATAAAACATTTCTTTTTCCAGCCACATTCCGTCAAGTTAATCTTATGCCATTATATTCTACGCGAAAATTCCAGCAAAAATAAATCTTTGTGTTATAGCTGCCATGACAGTTCCTCAACCTCATTTCACCAACCACAGGGCCTCAAAAATAACATTCATGAAAACAGACATAAAAAAGTGATAAAAACTCTGATAAAAACACATAAACCCCCTCCACCATGGCCCAACACACCTCCTGTGCTTAATGATTATATTGTTCCCCTGAAAGCTATACAACTAACCTTGCTCAATCTAACCAGCCCAGTGCTTCCATCAAAAACTACACCTCCAACTCTTCCTATTTATCCAGCGTTCTTCAAAACCAAACCATCCTTAACCTTCACAATTATTGAGGGCAGCTTTGCTGCCCAGTAATTTTCTTCTTGCGCTGTATGTGATTTCATTCAAGAAAAATAAGATAAAAGCTGGAAGCATATTGCAGATTCAGCTGAATTCTCACCTAAGTTTTGAAAGAATAAAACAAATCAAAGATAGAGCAGGCTAGCAACGATCGCAGAAAGAGTACAAGTGTATTGCAAATGGAAACATTACACAGTAGTGGATGGAGAGGAGGAATTATGAATTAAGGTAATAACAGTGGATGAAGAGAAAATATAAAGCAAGGCTTGAGCTCACAAAGCACTGATCAACTGTTGTCAGTAGTCCAATCCATATTAGTCCTGAACTACCACAAGACAATTAGACCGCTCCCTCTAGAATCAGGACACTGTGCCAATATTTTGACAAATCTTTTTTCAGTACCAACATTATTAGTCCACACATGGACTAAACATTGACTATTCTTACACCCAGATTTTTTTGCCTTTTTAAAATAATTATGGAACATCTTACTTTGAAAAATGTTTAAAACTTCCTAAAATACCACAAAGCAAATTTAAAAGTTACTGTGCAGTGTAATTTCAATACGCCTATAAAGTGGCTCACAGCAAGTTTACCATTGACAAAGATAACGCAAATGGTGTACTCAATAAAGGGGCATCTATCAGGAGATAACTTTATTTCCTTGCATTTAAATTTGATTGAAACTGACGAGACAAACACAGAAGTAATTTGAAACAAAACTGTATTGGAACAGCACTTTGAGTTGAATGCCAGTGGCAGTCCCAAGAAGAACAGGAAGAGTGGAATTTTCTGGCAATTGAGTCTGTAATCTTGACAGCTGGCCTCAATTTCCTCAGTGTTTCTTGAGGCATTGTAACTAGCACACAGCACTGCACATCAGTCCACTTACCACAAGCTCTATGTAATCTGCCAAACTGTCCCTTTTTGTAAATGGCTTTAATATAATAGCACGAAAGCTGAGTCTGAATCAATTTTTTAACCTTTTTATTGAGTTAAATACACAGTGAGGATGGGAATGTATCCATTTTTGTGAATTCTGAAAAATTCATTGCTGGATCCTTTCATACTTTTGTTCTATAATCTACAAAATGTAGTAAAAAGATATTCCAGAACGTTACCAGATGCATATGGTATTATTTATTCACACATGTTTTAAGGCAATTAATACTTATTATTTAGTCTAGCTGAAGGGGCAGATTTAAAGAGATGGTTATTCTTTTGGTACAGAAGTCCTGTACTATGTCTGTAAAATTTCCATTTTAATAATGTAAAATGGAGATTTATTTTGCGCCCACATAAAAGATGCTGACTGATTTCTGTGGTACAAAGCTGAGCCCTTTTTAAACTACTGTATCCTGCTCATCTGATTAGAACCTGCAGTTTTCATGGAAAAAGTGCCTTTCAAATTATAACAACTTTACAACACATACATGATAGCTGTGTTTCAGTAACTCTTCTGTAGAAAACAAACAGAAACATATGGAGAGGAAAGCTTCCTCTGAAAATATATTTAAATTCGACCAAGCATGAAAACTAACATTGACTGCCTCCAAGTATCAGACCATCTCATATTGTTTCATAGAATCAGATTTCTGAAATGATTTCTATTCTGAAAGTTGTGTAACTCATTTTCTTAGGAGATGCAGCCCAGAGAATTTCATTAAAAGGTGGAATTTTAACTTGCTGGCGTGATATCCTCCTGGAAGCTGAAATTGGAAAGATGGAACAGCTGGCCTTCATTTAGCATTCCAGCAGTTAGCTCGCTGCCCATTATGTGTGTCCAGAGGCCAGAGGCAGCTCACTGGCTTCGCATCTCAAAGAAACAGCAGCCCAGAGGCCACCAGTCTGAGAGTCAGGTAGGTCGCAGAGTGGGGCAAGATCCAGAGGGTTCCATGAGCGGGAAGCTTGGGGATTCCAGAGGGTGGGTGGGCTGGTGCAGCAACTGCCCAATCTTCCTTTGTAGGGCTCAGAGGATCACTTCTGACCCCTTGGTGCCGCAAAGATCAGTTTTATACTAAACTGACAGAGCCTCTGCTGGGTGTCTGGCTGATATAATGAACAGAGTATCTGTGATGGGTGCTCCGCTCTGTCGGCAGTTCAAATAGATCTAAGTTAAAAGGCCACAAGCTGCCCATATTTATGACTCAGGCACAAGTCTGGGTCACCGAAGAAAATAGTGGCATTAAAATAGCTAACAGGCCAGAAACTGAGCAGTAAGTGCATAGCTTGGATTCAAACTCCAATACCATGTGGTTTCCAAAAGGCAGAGAGAGTTAAATTCTTCAAAAATTGTTCATTGCATTAGTCACTCGCTTTTCACCTATATACACAACTCAGTAAATGAAATGTGGGTTGAAGCCAAAACACAGTGAGGCCACACATACCTACATATATATATATATCCCTACTACATATATATATTTATACATATCCCTACTACATATATATATATATATCCTACTTCCAAGTGATCTTAAACTGCTCCATTTGATCTATGCATTATTGTGATATCCCACCATCACTTCACATCTTCCCTATTTGATAATTTTGTGGATGTCTCCATGAAATACTGCTGCCTTCTCCCTCCTTGCCCACCATGCCCTGCCAGTGAGATAGCTTGGCATTAGAACTATCTGAAGTTCATCAGGATCTGACCAACAAGCTGTATCGGTGAGCCTGTTTGGCACAGACAGAAATTAGAAAAATAAAATACATAAATGCAACCAATAAAATGTGCAAATAGTTAGCAGGTTATCTCTCTGGATGAAATCGCCCCAGATTTGCACTAAGTGTGGTAGTGGGTGGGAAAAAGAACGTTTAACCTTTTGGCCACAATGGAGGTTTTTCACACTGTATCATCCCAACCCTGTCTCGTTAATCATGCATTCCTGGGAAATACACCATTTCAATGGTGGGCTCTCATTTGCCCACCATGCCAGCAAATTGCTGCTTCCTCATGCTGAGAGCCAGACTTACAGTGCAGTCACTCGCACACATCTCAGTGCTTCCAGCCCAGAGCTGCTGCACAGAAGACATGGCCCTAAAAGGCAAGAAGACTGCAGCCCCCGATTCAGTGACGCATCCCTGGAATGCCTTTCGGACGTCATGCAGACCCGCCATGATGTCCTCTATCCCTGATCTGGCTGCAGGAGGTCCAGCAATCTCACCGCTCCAGCTTGGTAGGCGATGGCAGTGGTGATCAGTGCCAGTCCTGCAGAGGAGAGGTTGGCCATCCAGTGCAGAGAGAGGATGAATGATCTCATCCCTACCACTAGGGTAAGGCAACCATCTCATCACTCTAAACTTACACACTCGAGACCATCACACATTCATTGGCACTTCACCCACTGTCATCTCAAGGGACATCATCACTCACTCGCTCACACACAGCCTCATATCTCCATCGGGCCTCACCTCCTCTGGACACTGCCTCCTCGGCCCTCAGCATCTTGAGGCCACTTGCACAGATCAACTTGTATCCCCCCCACACACACCCTGGGATACCCATTTCCTCAGGACAGCCCTCACCCTGCAGCCTCTTCACTTGCCTGAGGCCACTTCTCCCCCTTCCGCGAGCAAGCCCTAGCCCTGCAGCCATTGAGAAACCACCCCTGCCTTATGGCTGGTCTAGTAGGTAGAGACCTGCCCATGAACCCCCCTAAAAGTGATGTGGTGCTGCCTGTGAAGCCTGGTGCTGATGACTGCGAGTGCTGGTGAAGCAAGGTAGGCAAACAAACCTCAAAGTCCTGAGTGAAGTGCAGCTCGCCTGGTGCACGTCGCTAATGATCAGTTGTGAAATCACACCAATGTGCTCGGATGATCCAGCGAGGGGGGATGATTCCGGCGAGGGGGGATGATTCCGGCGAGGGGGGATGATACCGGCAAAGGGGGATGTTTCCGGCGAGGGGGGATGATACTGGCAAGGGGGGATGATCCAGCGAGGGGGGATGATTCCAGCGAGGGGGGATGATTCCAGCGAGGGGGGATGATTCCGGTGAGGGGGGATGATTCCGGCGAGGGGGGATGATTCCGGCGAGGGGGGATGATTCCGGCGAGGGGGGATGATCCAGCGAGGGGGATGATTCCAGTGAGGGGGGATGATTCCAGCGAGGGGGATGATTCCAGCGAGGGGGGGATGATCCAGCGAGGGGGGATTATTCCACCGAGGGGGGATGATTCCACCGAGGGGGGATGATTCCACCGAGGGGGGATGATTCCAGCGAGGGGGGATGATTCCAGCGAGGGGGGATGATTCCAGCGAGGGGGATGATTCCAGCGAGAGGGGATGATTCCAGCGAGGGGGGATGATTGCAGCGAGGGGGGATGATTCCAGTGAGGGGGGATGATTGCAGCGAGGGGGGATGATTCCAGTGAGGGGGGATGATTGCAGCGAGGGGGGATGATTGCAGCGAGGGGGGATGATTCCAGCGAGGGGGGATGATTCCAGCGAGGGGGATGATTCCAGCGAGGGGGATGATTCCAGCGAGGGGGATGTTTCCAGCGAGAGGGGATGATTGCAGCGAGGGGGGATGATTGCAGCGAGGGGGGATGATTGCAGCGAGGGGGGATGATTCCGGCGAGGGGGATGTTTCCGGCAAGGGGGGATGATTCCAGTGATGGGGGATGATTGTAACGAGGGGGGATTGATTCCGGCTAGGGGGGATTGATTCCGGCTAGGGGGGATGATTCCAGCGAGAGGGATGTTTCCAGCGAGGGGGGATGATTCCAGCAAGGGGAATGATTCTGGCTAGGGTGGATGATTCCAGCGAGGGGAATGATTCCAGCGAGGGGGGGGTGATTCCAGCAAGGGGAATGATTCTGGCTAGGGGGGATGATTCCAGCGAGGGGGATGACTCCAGCGAGGGGGGATGATTCCAGCGAGGGGGGATGATTCCGGCGAGGGGGGATGATTCCGGCGAGGGGGGATGATTCCGGCGAGGGGGGATGATTCCGGCGAGGGGGGATGATCCCGGCGAGGGGGGATGATCCAGCGAGGGGGGATGATTCCAGCGAGGGGGATAATTCCAGTGAGGGGGGATGATTCCAGCGAGGGGGGATGATTCCAGTGAAGGGGGGATGATTGCTGCGAGGGGGGATGATTGCAGCGAGGGGGATAATTCCAGCGAGGGGGGATGATTCCAGCGACGGGGGATGATTCCAGTGAAGGGGGATGATTCCAGTGAGGGAGCATGATTCCAGCGAGGGGGGATGATTCCAGCGAGGGGGGATGATTCCAGTGAGGGGGGATGACCCAGCGAGGAGGGATGATCCAGTGAGGGAGCATGATTCCAGCGAGGGGGGATGATTCCAGCGAGGGCGGATGATTCCAGCGAGGGCGGATGATTCCAGCGAGGGCGGATGATTCCAGCGAGGGCGGATGATTCCAGCGAGGGCGGATGATTCCGGCGAGGGGGCATGATTCCGGCGAGGGGGCATGATTCTGGCGAGGGGGAATGATTCTGGCGAGGGGGCATGATTCCAGCGAGGGGGGATGATACCGGCGAGCCGGGCTTACAACGATATGCAGATGTATTACAATGATGTTCCCGATGTTCAATGGCAGGAAATGTGGCCCAACATTGACGGGCAGAGCAGACGATTACAAACTGGTTTCATGATATCGTGAAACTGATATTTGGCCTTCTCAACATATTGTCTGCTCACACCACCAAACATGCCCAACTGCCAATGGGCATGGAAAATTCTGCCCCCTAACTTAGTTAACTTGCATTAACTAAAGTTTTTATCAATGGGACAGATCAAAAAAAGCAAACATAGGGGCAGTTTATGCTGCAAGTCCATGACTGTGAATAAATGAGCTGATCATGCACTGAAATATTCAGCCTTCCTGAATAGTTAGATGTTGCTCTGGGAGAGTGCGAGATCGTGATGCAGCACTTTCTCTGCTAGTCACTGCTGGAGCTCGCAGAATAATGATTCTGTTTCAGGGGAGGATGGCATCTAAACAAGGTTGATCTTTTGTGGTTCAACAGTTCAATTATGGTAAGCCATAGTTTCTCTGGAGCTCTTTTTTCAGAGAATTTTAAGCTGATGTGCTTCTCATCATGATGGTGTGGGTGAGTCCTTGGATTCGCTTTAGAAGATTCGGTCACTCTCTCATAAATGGGCAATGAATACAATGAATCAGAGAATTTGTCAGCCTGGATATCTTTGTATTATCTGGATAAAGGTGAAACACAGCAACCCTAATTAGAAGCAAAAACTTAAACCAATTAGCCCGGATATAGCAGAAAATGTACAAGACGATGAAGACTTTGGACATAGTTTCAACAAAAGGCAGCCCACCAGATCACAAGATGCACGGCATAAAAGTGATCTAACTGTCAGATACAACTGTGAATAAGATAGTAATTAGGAACTTCAAGATGATCTTAAGCACACTAATTTCACAGACCTTTATTGCTAACCACAGCATCGTCCAAAAATTCACTTATGGCAAAGGGTTACAGCCAAAATGTTAATCTAACTTTCTCCATCAGATGCAAACCAACATGCGGTGTTATTCCATAAGTTTTTGAATTTATTTGAAGGAAGCATGAATTTATTCTGCTCATCAGTTGTATCAAAAGTCCAGCTGTTTTTCCAGCTAGATCTAACAGCTATCAAGGCATTTGTTTCAAATGTGATTTTCCTGACTTGTCTCTAAGAAGTACATGGAAACCTTTTTATTTTGAATGGCTTTGCGATTGACCTTATTCCTCTTAATTGTAGGTTAGGTTCCTGACTTTTGTCTGTGTTGACAGCCATCCATTTCCTGGACAACCTCTGTGGAAGTGGAATCTGCAGAGGAAAGTTCTACTTGTGGTTAGGTAACAACCAGCCACTGTTCAGCAGAGATGCAGCTGTCAGCTCTGGTTGGAAGCAACTTATGGAAAATTGTGTTATGGAAACTGACTGGAAAACTGGAATGTCACAGGAATCACTTTCTCAGAGTCATTCCTCAAAGTGGGAATAGCAAACACTTGGGGTTAATTAAGATCTGGTCTGGGCTGATAATTAGACTGTGGCCCAAATCACTAGCAGGCAGAATAAAAGGTCTTCAGTAGTAGAATGCTTCAGTCATGCTCCTTCTATAATACTTATCCCACTACTTGTTTCCAATACATTACCATTAGTTACTGATTTTCTGTAAAATTATTTCAAAGTCCAGCTATGAATTGGAGACGTGGAACACAGGGTGGGATTTTGAGGCTTTTGGGAAATTGGTTAAAAGCGGTCTCTAGTCTGATATGGTGATATGGCCCTAGCAGCGCTACCAGCCTAGACACAGATTTCTCCAGCATTTTCTCCTCAATCTGTGTACACAAGTCATTCAGTTAAATATTTTTACAATATGGAGGAGGGGTTGATTTTCCATTTGTTGGTAATTAAGACCATTCACACAATTCTTTGAGTAGGGCCAATTCTTCTACTATTGCCTACATGAGAAGTTAATATTTTCAAGAAACATAAAGCATTCTCCACGCCCCTCCTCTGCCCAGAAACCCCCACCCTCTACCCCACTCACAACCCCCAATCCCCTCCCTCCATCCACTCACCAATCTTTCTCCACTCAGAACTCCCCAATATTCTCCCCCTTCCCGTTTCCACAAGCCTCACATCTCCCCGCTGCTGACAACCTACCCACCTCCCCCCCAGCCCACTCCCTCAATACGCACAGAAGGAAATAGGCCTGGAAGGAAATGAGAAGGTGCTATCTCAACCACAGAAGTAAATGGCAGGTTAGAGAACAATTTAAACATAAGAACTTAAGAAATGGGAGCTGGAATAAGCCATTTAGTCCTGTGAATATGCTGTCATTCAATGAGTTTATCACTGTTCTTCTACCTCAACTCCGTCTTCCACGCTACCCCCATATCCCTTGATTCTCTCAGCATACAAAAAAACGATCTAATTCGGTTTTGAATTTATGCAACTACTGAGCATCCACAGCTCTCTAGAGTGTGAACTCCAAATATTCACAACTATTTGAGAGAAGAAATTTATTTTCATCTTCTTCCTAAATGACTGACTTCCTATTCTGAGACAGCAACCCCTAGTTCTGAACTCTGCTGCTAGAGTTAATCAACCCTGTTAAGCCCCCTAAGAATTTCCTAAGTTCAATGGGATCATTTGTTATTCTTCTAAATCCTTGCAAATAGAGGACTACTCTCCTCAATATCCCTTCATAGGACAATCCTCTTATCACAGGAATCAGTCTAGTGAATCTTCATTGTGTCCCCTCTCAGGCACGTATATCCTTCCTTGGGTAAGGACGCCAAAACTGCAGCATTCCAGGTGTGATCTCGCCAAGGCCTGATACAATTGCAGTGAGACTTCTTCATTCTTTACTACAATCCACTTGTAATAAAAGCCAACATCCCATTTGCTTTCCTAACTGTTTACTGCACCTGCATATTAACTTTCTTTAATCCATGCACAAGGATATCCAGGCCCCTCAGAATGCCAGCCTTTCCCAGCTTCTCACCATTTAAAATATATTCTGCTTTTCTATTTGAATGTGGATAGCTTCACACTTCCTCACATAAAAAGAGAATTTACCTTCAACAACCAGAGGATTTCCAGTGAAGGCTTATTTACAACAAAAAGTGCTCATTAAACCACAGAAGACTATGGCCCAGATGTTTGACTGGAGCAGTCTGGAGTTGATCTTGGAAGGCTGGGATGGGATTATCCTGGATTTTCCCGTTACACCATGGGCGTAATTTTCCATTCAAGGACTAAGTCCTGTGGCTGGGATGGGAATGGGGTCCAGAGGGTATTGTGTGACGCTGGCCTAATGCATTATGCAGTCAGTGATTTCCTGACGTTTTGCATGGAGGTGGAGCTGGATGGTGCATGCCCCACCATCACATTCGGTACCATATTTAAAAGGCACCTGAAAATCAATCTACCCACTGTTCAAGGAGGAGATAGCTCACCAACCATTGGGAACTCTGGCCTCCAGATTCAGTAGCTATTCCCTGGAAGTCCTGCTGAATGAAGTGGAGGCCGGGAGGGGCATCCTCTACCCAGAGGTTGGAAGGAGGAGGCTGAGCCGACAGATCAACCCAGCATGGGAGGAAGTCTCAAGGTGGGGTCAGTGGCCGCAGCCTCCACTAGAGGACAGCAGTGCGGAAAGTGCATCGATCACCTCATCTGCTCCACCAGGGTAAGTGAACCTTCGACTGCCCACACCCATCTCACTAAATGGTAGAGAGGACATGGGCCTCAGTGGCAACGTGATAAGGTGATGCCTCATGGCCCCACTGCAGTCCATCTAGTCTGCAGGTGGACAGGCCGCTGTGGGGCCCTGACCCTCCCACACAGAGAGCTCACATGCTGGCTGGGAGTTGGGTGGGGGGGTGTGGGGTGGGGGGAAGGGGTTCAGGTGTTAAGAGCACCAGCAAGCACCACTATTGACATGCCTCTGTGAGCTTTATCCCTCTGTCTGCATGTTTTCACCACTCTGGACCCTTGTAGACAACCTGCACATGACACACAATCCAGTGTAAGACTGGCAGCATGAGACAGATGCTGAACCCCATCTTCTCTCTCTGTGCAGGAAAAGTTAAGGCACAACAGGAGAGAGACAGAGAAAATGAGAAGATGAGAGGAGGCTGGCCTGACCTCAAGAACCAGACTTCAAAGAGCAGGAAGCCCAGCTGACAGGGAGGAGCCTGGTCAAGCTGGCAGAGTTGGGGAGGTCAGTGGACAGCCTCCATCTAGTGAGGATCCATGCACATCACATAGAAATCCAGGAATCACGCGTTCCTCCATGTTGGAGGCAGCTCAAGCAGTCACTCGCTCCCTCCTTTCACATTTACAGGAGCCAGCAGGAATAGGGCAAGGCAAGAGGGTGAAGCCATGTCCAGCAGTGAGGCTGCCCAGAGAGGACCAAGGACATTGGGGAGGAGCAAGAAGGTGCACCTGTAGAGGTGTCACTGAAGTCACCTGCACCCTCCTCCAGCACAGAAACACACACTCCAGTGGGCACTAGATGTAGCTCAGGAAGGGTCGCAATTTCTGGTGATCACTGCATGGGCATGTGTCCGCAGCAGGAGGAGGCAAGGTCAGCCAAGCCCACCGGCACATGGAGGATGGCTGGGGAAGAGGCATCTGGGACGTCCAAGTCTGATGATGAGCCTTTGGCATCCGTCCTGTACATTAATTAAAAGTCTAATGATGACCATGAAACCATTGCCAGTTGCTGTAAGAACCCATCTGGTTACTAATGTCCTTTAGGGAAGGAAACCTGCTGTCCTTACCTGGCCTGGCAATGTGGTTGACTCTTAAATTCCCTCTGAGCAAGGGCAATTCGGGATGGGCAATAAATGCTGGCCTCGCCAGCGATGCCCACAGCCCATGACTGAATAAAAACATGATGCTGGAGAGGCAGCAAGAGGCGGGGGAACATGAGGCAGAGGTGGCAGAGGCTCTGAACAGAGTGTTGAAGGAGTCCACCCACCTGCTCTCTGATGAAGTGGTTCTGACCTGTGCAAGCATGAAGGTCTCCGTGGGGAGGTTGATGGATGCTTTGGAGAGCCTAGCCCAGAAATGCACGCAGACCTGCACTCTGTTGCTCCAGCCATGGGCGAGCTTTCTCAGTGGCTATGCGAGAGGGGGCCAGAGCACCTTGACCTCCCTACAGGAGAACCTTTCCCTTAAGGAGTCAGGGAGGGACCCCCAGGCATCCAAAGGGAGGAGGAGTGGTTGTTGGATACCCCTAGGACCTTCTCAAGACTCTCTGAGGGTGTCCGGCCTTTTGGAATCCCCCTTGACTGTGACCCCTTCAGCCCTATCCCCTGTGACCACAGAGGGAGCAGCTAAAGTTAGCTGGGGCCTTCCAGGCCTCAGGTCTCCAGAGGATGGCCGCCAAAGTCACCCAAGACAACAGGGCAGTCACTCCCTCCATCTCTGCTGCGGATGTTCGGGGCACACCAAGGAGACGTGGGAGGGAACGAAAGAATAAGACAATAAAAGTAAAATACTGCAGATGCTGGAAATCTGAAATAAAAACAAAAAATGCTGGAAAAACTCAGCAGGTTGGACAGCATCTGTGGAGAGAGACAGAGTTAACGTTTCCAGTCCAGATGACTCTTCCATGACTCTTGAGTTCTGAAGAATAGTCATCTGGACTGGAAACGTTAACTCTGTCTCTCTCTCCACAGATGCTGTCAGACCTGCTGAGTTTTCCCAGCATTTTTTGTTTTTGTTTCTGGAAGATTAAGACGTTTTGATTTCACACGTGGTTGCACAGATGCACTATGATTGTTAATCTTATAACACTTTTGTAAATATCATCCTTAAGCCTGTGTGTGTGAGGGACACCAGCCTGGGTGTATGTCCCCAAGTTCATGCACGCAGCGAGGTGAAGGGATTTGCCAGGGGTCTTGTGTGCCATGAGCAAGAAGTCTTCCACGCACATTGAGCCTTTGACCTTCACATGCTCCTCTGGCCCAAGGCCCTAGCATTGTGAATACTACATACCCAGGCTTCCCTTCAGTTGTTCAGCTGAGTGGACCTGCATTTCCACCCAGCGTGCTGACCCAACTCCCTTACTCCCATGCAGTGTCTCGACATCTCCACCAGGAGGCTCTGCATAGTTTGGAGCAGTCGTGATTATCCTGACCTTCAGAGCACAGTCGAATATCTTTACCCCTCCTACTGTCATCCATGCCCTCCCCACATAACCATTGAACCCTGAGGTGACATTTGCCTGCTTACAAGTTACCCATCAACCTTCCCCATCACCCTCTGTGCAGGAGAATGTCCACGTCTCCTACCTTGCTGAAGAGCACATCCCCATTACTGTAGGCTTGCCCCCATCATTCTGCTGAACCCCAGAATCTGCCTCTCTTTCTGCATCCCCTCAGTGTCCCTTTACCCACCATTGCCAAACCCTCAGCCTCCCACCTGACTGGCTCCCACTGCTCCCTTTAACCCTCACAATCCCTTCCTATCACCAATTTGCTGAGTAGGTCTCCCAGGGCTTCTTCATTGACCCTACAGGACCCTTCCTCTGAACCCCTTTGCCCTCTTCCCTTCCTGCCTATTCGTACCTTCACACCACCACCCCCCCCACCACCTGTACTCCATCATGACCCTTCCCTTCCTCCCGCTCCATACTAGCTCACCTGTTCAATGACCTCCCCAGCATCTCCCTCCTCCCTGTACCACTCCTAACTTCCCCTGTTCACTTCTAGGCTTCCCCCACCCCACCCACCTCTTCATTCATATCCTCCCCGTTTAATCTCCCCCAACCCCTCCACAGCATAGACCATAGCTGACCGACAGTACCTCCTGCTGCCTTCCAGCTGCAGCTTGGAGATCCAGCTCCTGGATGAAGCTACTGCTTTAAGATCCAAACCCTGAAAGCTGCTGAGAATACCCGCCTGCTGGATGTTGCCGCACTGAGAAGATCCACGTGGTTGATGCCCCAGCCACCCACTGCTGCAGGTGGTATTCCAGGGTCCATGGTAGCTGCAGGACTCCATCCCCGGTCTCTGCGGACTGCCCGAGGCCTTCTTCAGGAAAGTGCTGACGTTTGAAAGCTCATTGACCCAGATGTGTTCTGGACTGGCATCGGTGGTGTGGATGATTGGGCAGCGAGGGAATGATTCCGATCGGGTCTTCATCTGCATCCCATTAATGGGATGCAAAATGTTTTCATGCCAGCTTCTGGCAGGAACCCTCCTGTGGCTGGGAGCGCACATTCCTGCAGGGGGGAAACTCTGGCCACATTACCCCCACTGCAGTGGTCTGGAAAATTCTGCAGCATGTTGCTCACTACACATAAAGCAATTAGTCCCAGATAGTGACATGTTTAATGCATAACCCTATTTACCTTTAAATATTGGCACATGATCTGATGGGAAATGAAGGGTGGGATTCTCCGAGCTCGCTGGCAGTGGGTGTGACAGGCCGCCTGTGTGGAGAATATGGTGGGACCCACTTCACAGGAACCTGAAGTCAGGTCGCAATCTTCCTCTCAGCTCACCGAGGGCGGCCACGTTGCCACCATCGGTCAGCGGGAGCCAATTATAATACATCCGCATATAATTAACAGGCCAGCCCGCCAGGCTCTGGGAACCCTATCGTCCGTCCACACTGGCGGGAAAGCACACCGACGTGTTCCACACCAGCACAGAGGCAACGGGTACTTGGCGGCCTTCACTTTGGGGGAACTGAGGTGAGTGAGCAGCAGCATTCTCCACAGCTCACCCGCTGTTTACAGGCCTCAGGGGAGCCGGGTGGGGGTTGGGGGGGTGGGGGGGTGGGTGGAGACTGATGCCCGGCCTCACAGGCGACTGCTGAGGGTGGGGACTGTCTGGGGGCAAGTGCTGGCCAGCCTTGAATGTGACTACTGAGCAGGGTGGGTGGTCAAGTGCTACCCTGGCACTGCACCCCCGGCACGGGCAATCGGGGTGGGGGGGCAGGGTAAGTGAGGGGAGTGACCACACATTAGGGACACTTGTATAAACTGACCATGTCTCTGTAACCGAGACAGATCAGGCGCAGCCACAGTGAGATGATTGGGGTTGGGCTCCTAGCCTGCCCACCCATGCAAACAACCCAGAGGCACCAAAGGGCCAACAAGTGCTCCGTACCTTACCCCTCCCCCATACCCCCGGCACAGACTTCGAGTCCTCCATCACTTTATTGGACCGCGGAGCAGTTGGACTGCACACGTTGTACAATCTCCTCGCCAACGCTGGCCATGTAGCAGTCACTGCTGGAGGTGCTCACAGCCCCTTGCAATCTCAGCATCCCGGTTTGGACCAGTGTCCCCCATGTCGCAGGTTGACAGGGCAGCCATGCAGCACACTCACCTCTGGCCATCCGAGGGGTGACCAGCCCTCTCCGGGAAGTATTAAGGGGCAGTCACACAGGGTCAGGGAAGGTGCTAAGTACAGCCATGATAACCACGTCTCTCTCTCTTTCATGCTGCAGGAGGACCATGTCAGGATCATGGATCCTGGTGACCTAGCTGTGTGCCTGATGGCCTGTAGAAACTGTAGAAGATGGAGGAGAGAGTGACTGAGGCTCCTGGCTGCACAAAGGCAGGAGCAGCAACCTCAGGAAGAAGGGGTAGCAGGGGCTCCCACACACACTGCCCATGAGCGACAGAGAGCCATGGCTGGTCAGCGCCTAGCGACACCCGGGGTCTATAGACACCGCCTGCCATTCCTGCAGATGACTGAGAACCAGTGTTGCCAATGACTGTACATGTCTAGGGAGCTGGTCAATCACATCTGCCACTTACTGCAGGGCTTGGCACCAAGGGGACAAGGTGGGCATCCACTGCCAGTGGCTGTGAAAGTGACCACGGTGCTCAATTTCTATGCCAGTGGCTCCTTTCAGGGCTCCACAGGTGAACTCTGTGGGATTTCACAATCCACTACCCACTAATGCATCCATGAGGTCACGGATACATCTTCTCCATGGCAACAACTGTGTGCATTTTGCCCGGGACTGGGACAGCCAGGATACAAGGGTCATTGGAGTCACCCGGATCTCTGGATTCCCACAGGTACAGGGTGTGATTGACTGCACTCATGTGGTGCTCAGGTCTCCATCACTACACTGGGTGGACTTCATCATTCACAAGGGTTTCCACTAACTGAACATGCAGCTGGTGTGCGACCACCAGAAACACATCCTGCAGGTGTGTGCATGGTTTCCAGGGAGTGTGCACAATGCCTACATCCTGAGTTGCTCTCCGATCCCTGCAATCTTCCAGGGTCCGCAGAGGCTGCAGGGTTGGCTCCTTGGAGACAAGGGCTACCCACAGAGACCGTGGCTGATACACCCGTGTGGGGCTCAGGCTGCAGTAGAGCGACGCTATAATGAGGCTTATGCTGCAGCAACTTGGTGGAGCAGACCATCGGGATGCTGAAGATGAGGTTCCAGTGTCTGGACCGGTCTGGTGGAGCCTGCAATACAGTCCACAGAGGGTGTCACACATCATTGTCGTCTGCTGCATCCTTTACAACCTGGCGCTGTAACGGGGAGAGGCGCTGGCTGAGGAGGATATGGAGGAGCTGCACGTCTCCTCCGATGAGGAGGGCGCTAATGGGGATGAGGGTGAGGGGGTCCTCGGTGGTGATGATGAAGGAGATGAGGCTCTAACACTGGCTGGACGAGGCAGACACGCTCAGGAGGCCCTCATAGCTGCTAGATTTGTGGAGGGTGATGACGACGCAGTGAGGTGTCCCCATAGATCCTCACATCGCAGTTGTAAATACTTGACTCCAGCACCAATACCCTCTGTGAGAATGCTCCTGTCATGGAGATGCAGTGAAGACCCAAATAGTCGCTCGATCTAAGGAGGATGATGACAACATGCAGTGAGGACACTCCATAGATCTTCACATTGTCTCTGAGAATGTCTGACTCCTATCTGGCCGAGGGCAGCTCACTTGCGCTCTGTGATCAGGGCCATTTCAGAGACACAGCCATGAAACTTTAGACACATCTGATGCTGTGTCCGTCTTCAGCACCTCAGCCCTTCAGGAGCTGGTACACAGCATCACTGGTCATAGATGCTGGTGAGATGGGGGCCAGCCCCACCTTAAAGGTGCTGAGAGACACACAGAGAGAATGAGGGAACTCTGTGGTGCCTGCCCACTACATTCTGGCAGCAATGACCAGCACAGCCGAGCTGCAGGCATCAGTAATGTGTCCAGGGAGTGTGAGGCTGGACCATCACTGTGGTCTGAAGGCTGCACAGACACAGGGAAGAGGCCCTGGACTGAGACACCTGCCTTTATCTTGTGCAGAAAGGTTTCACATCTGAGTGACACAAACACTGCTCATCAGAACAAGGAGCCACAGGCAGGGAGACATTCTTGGGAGTTTATTGACAATAGTGAACAGTATGTACAAGTGATCAATATCTGTGCCTAGGCTGTGCAACTACTTTTACCTAACTTTCCTAACCCTGACGCTATATCTTGGTGCTCCCCGGACATCCACAGTGGAGGCGGGGGCAGCCTGCTGACTGTGACCCCCTGTCTGTGATGACCTTGGTTGGCGTCCTCTGAAGAGCTGAGACCTGGAGGGTCCCGGCCTGCTTTCAGGGTCCTGCTGTGTGGCAGTGACACCCTCCTCGGCTTGTGGAGTTGCAGCTGCTGAGGTCACAGGAAGAGGGGACTCTGATGGGTCAGTCACTCCCAGAGTCACCAGGATGGATGGCCTCGGAGTGTGCACCTGCTGATCCTCCTCCCTATGGGTGCCCGAGGGCCCCTGGCTGACTCTGTGAGGAGAAGGGGTAGCTGGAGTGAGATCGAGCTGCCCAGCACTGCCTCACGTACACACTGTTGGAGGCCAACTATGGCATTAGCGATGCAGTTAAGCCCGTGGAGCAGTGCAGGAGTGACATCCTGGACCGAGGTCTCCATGGCAGCTGCCATCCTATCAGTGTTGACCTCGGTGCGTTGCAATGCTGGCACTAACATCTCAGCCAGAAGGTGGACGGACTCCTCCATCATGCCTTGCAATCTGAGGAGTGCAGCAGACATCCCTTCCTGATGTTCCCGAGCTTGACTTTGCAGCTCCAGCAACTGTGATATAACCGAGACCAGAGGCTCCTCATCTGACTCGGACTCAGCAACGTTCTGGCCTCCAGCAGTCCTCCGAGTGCCGGGGACCTACGAAGTCCCTGCCTCCACCTGCTGTGGATCAGACGGTGCAATGTGCTCACCAGATTGTGATCCCGAGGCTACTCTAAAGTTCGGTCCCACCGAGGTGTGTGTCTCTGCGCTGGTGGAGGGTGTGGGTGAGGCTGTGACGGGACTTCAGGGAGGGTGTCTCCAGATTCCTCTTCGGGGTTTGACTGGGGGCCTTGGTTATGGATTCTGTCGGCTGTTTCCCAGATGTGCCTGTGAAAGCAAGGGGAGATAATTAGTACATGGCAGTGCCTGTGAAACAGGACACATCACTCACAGCCTGGTTGTCTGATGGATGTTGCACTGCTGGATCCTCACTTGGTAGAGCAGTGCTGACCTCACTGTCAGCACAGGACCAGTCCCGGTCATCACCGTCCACTGGATGGCTCTGTTTTCAAATCCTGTCAGAACCTTGATCTCCAGCATCCCTCCACCTGTCTGTGACCTTTCCCTCCTGTTGTGAGCCAGTTTGTCCTGCATGGATAGAGATGGGGAGAGTGTATTGGGTCGCCTATCAGGCCAGATGATAAATGTGCCTGGTCTGTGTGGGTGGTGAGTGGTCCCATGGACGGGATGAGGACAAAGATGGTGTGTGTGTGTGTGTGTGTGTGTGTGTGTGTGTGAGAGAGTGAATGGTGGTGTCCCTCGCACTGGCAGTGAGTGAGGGCCCTGTGGGTGTGTGCTGGGTTTGTGAGTGTGTGAGTTGGGAGTGATGAGAAGAGTGACTTACACTGGTGGAACAGAGGAGATTGTTCATCTTTTTGTGGCACTGGGTGTCTGTCCTCTGCTGGGTGTTCACGGTGACCACCGCTGGCACTGTGTCCCAAGCCGGGTTAGTGACATTGCTGCCCATCCTGCAGCCAGAGCGGGGGGTACAGCACATCCCAGCAGCTTCCACGGCATCCAGCAGTCACTCGAGCGACTGAATCCGGGGGTGGGGGGTGCTGCAGTCTCTTTACCTTTGCTGGCCGTGTCTCCCAGGCAGCGGTGGTGAGCTGGTGGCGATGAGCACTGTGCTGGGGGCTGCCTTTTAAAGATGGCGGCTGGTGTGATGCAACAGCTGGGAGGTGGCGGGCGGGCGAATGAGAGCACGTTCGCCATGGAAACGATGGGCCTGGGAAGATATGGCATGAAAACCTGCCATCTTCATTGGTGGGTAGGACTCCATTTTCCCCGCCCGCTATCGCACTTAGTTCAATTCTGTAAAAATTCTGCCCCAAATCTCTATAGCTCTCATCAGGTCACATGAGATCAATTTCTTAGCCTGCTTGTGTACCAGGGTCTGACAGAACCGAGGCATTAAAAAGAGGGCACTGTCACGCTACTGGTCACAAGGGTTGCATTACAATAGTCAAGATTTTGAAATTAGTGAATGAACCAACAGTAAAATAAACTGGTCAGAAAAAGAATGGGAAATCCTTGGGGTACTATTAAATGGAGCAATTCCAATTTGTTCCAAAAAAAATGTTGGTCCAGTCATAACCATGCAGCTCCATGGGCAGGATTCATTCTCCAAAAAGGCTGGGAAGCCTTTTGGGGCAATTTAAGTATGTGGAAGGCAATTGGGGGGAGTGATACATTCGAGTGAATGTAATTATTACTCAATATTCCACAGGCCCAAGGATATCATTGCGTGTCCCATTCTTACTGTGGATAACCAGATCATGAGGTAATCTTACAAGAAATGAGGGATAATGAGGGAGTTATATCAATGCAACTTCTGTTTTGCTTTCTATCACTCAAAACTGTAATTTGTAGTAATTGTCATTCTGTCTCTTTGCTCACAATTGGGCTTCATTTTCAAGCAGCACTAAAGTCAGTTTTAATAATTATTTCAACAGTTTACTAATCATAATAGTTCAAACAGAATTGTTGTTCTTCCATTTGCTGTGTAAAATGTTCGTTGCCTTTGTTCACAGCATTTCCCTTGCAGCTGCCAGACTGAGAGGATCATGCCAATTGTAGATCTGCCAGTTCTGAAACCAGATTGGGGTTTAGGGTAGATGCATTCAGCCAGGATCTAACTCTGAGGGCTACACAGGCAAATACTTTTCCCACAATGCTCAGCAGCGCCATCCTCGACAGTTGCGCAATCGCTGAGGTCACCCTTGTTCTTACAGAGGGCCACAATATTTGCATTACACATACCATGGGGCACTGCCCCCTCACTCCATCAGAAAGAGAGAAGATTATGCAGATGCTGCAGGAGTTCAGGTGGTATAGCATCAGCACTTGGTGATTTGCCAATGGCAAATGAGTCATTGACTTTGCTGAGCTCCTCTACTGTGTGTTCTATATCCAGCTTTGCTGCTGAAGAAAATTGGCTGTCCACCAAAGCTGCTCAGCGTGACAATCATCTCTCTCCATGACAATGTCAATATTGAAACCCATTGAGGTCCGCAGTGGGGTCAATCAGGGATATGCTCTGGCACCAACACTCTTCAGCATATTCGTTGCTGTTGTCGTAGGCCTTCAGGTCACCTGCAGGTAAGTATGTCTACTTACATCCCAGAACTGAGGGAAAGCTGGTCAACCTTGCTTGTCTGAGATCCAAGGCAAAGGTGCCCCGTGCCCTCATCAGAGGGTTCCTCTACACTGATGATGCCGCACTAACATTCCATACTCAGGCACACTTGCAGTGGCAAATGGACAGACTGTCTCACGCTTGTAAAGAGTTTGGTTTGACCATCAGCACCAGGAAGACAGGCCCAGGATGTTGCCAAACTGCCATCTATCAGCATTGTCAGTGTGGTGCTGGAGGATAGCTTCCACAATCACCAGCAACCTGTCACTGGATGCTGAAATCAACACACCCATTGCAAAAACTGCAGCGGTTAGATCCAAGCTGAGTAAGACAGTACGGAACAACAGCAACCTGACCGAGAACTGTGAGCCTACCAAGCACTCCTCTACAGTGATGAGACATGGACAACATATGTGAGGCAGGGGAAAAGACCGAACAGTTTCCACCTTCGCAGTCTCAAATTTATGTTTGGCATCTCTTGGCAGGACAAAGTCACCAACTCCAAGGTCCTGAAGTGCACTAATTTCATCAACATACATTTATTGCTAACAACCACCTGCACTGGCTGGGCCAAGTTAATTGGCCGTATACTCAAAGACCTTCTGTACAGTGAACTGGCACTGGGTCGTGACCACCTGGGCGTCCGTACCTCCACTCCAAGGCACCTGCAATCAAGATGTGAAGATGGTGGGTATTGACACTGACAAGTAGAAGACAGTTGCTGACGCTTGTTGACCCTGACCTCAGGAGGCTGACTGTTTGGAAGGGCATTAGAAAAGATGAACAGAAACAAAAAACTCAACTGGCCAAGAAGGAGGCCCAGAGAAAACAGAGGCCTCTGTACTTTCTCCGTCCACTGTCTCCCTCGGTAGCAGTGGAGACCGTCATAGCAGAGTGGGGTCCCTGAGCCAGACCAGGTGATGTTTAACAGAGTTGACCACCATGGTGCAAACCATCGCCTCACGAAACAGAGGCTGCCACACAAGTAAAAGCTGCTATAATTCTTCCAAAGAACCAGCACAGGAAAAATAGGTTGAATGGTCTCCTTTTGTACTGTATTGTTTTATGATTCTATAATTATGTTATTAGCTTTTGGGGATTCAGGCTTCCTATGAAATGTATTTCTCTTTTGTGGAGGATTTGTTAAAGTGTTTACATATGTTTGTTTCATTATAGAGCTGCTTCTGGAAAATATCATGATGGTCCTTGTGACTCTGCAATCAACTTTCAATTCCGATTTTAAAATATTCTTCAATAATACATTTAGCGATTGTCCACATTGCTTTAGTTTCAGTCACTGCTAATCTTTATAGTCTATGCCCACAGTGAAAATTGTCCCCTTCACATACGGCTGGAAGACTCGTAATGCCCACACCAGTACAAAGTGCTTATTCATTTTGATTTAGATACCTGACATAAGTAGCAAATACTATAGTTTGCCCTTACGAAGATTCATTGACTCAGTAAGCGGAATTGCCCAAACAGATTGCACTACACTCGCTGACACACTTTGCTCTCTCTTACAGGACAAGGTGTCACACAGCTGAATAGCAGGAGCTAAGCAGAGGGAGATATTGGCATGCCTGTATTTCTTAACCCCTTAGAGAAGATGATGCCAGCCATTCAAGAAAGAAATTGATAATTTTTTGGATATTAGGGGCATCAAGGGGTATGGAGAGAAAACAGGAATATGGCATCGAGATAGAGGATCAGCCATGATCATATTGAATGGTGGAGGAGGCTCAAAGGGTCTAATGGCCTACTCCTGCTCCTAGTTTCTATGTTTCTATATTTGTGTGATTACTGAGGCTCTGGTCAGCGGTGATGGGGAGAGATTTCAAATCATTGAAGATGACAGCATCCTCATCCCTGATCCTCCTTCCTGTGCCCCACTCCCCCATCATCCCCCACTTCCTTCAGCTTTACAAGCTGCAAATGGTATAAACATAAACTTCTAACTTACTCCCTCTGACAAGTTTCTCCCCTCCCAACCATTGTACCTGTCCAACTTCCAATACCCAATAAGTGTGCTAGCATTGAACTCCAAACTGCTCCAATCACTGGCATCAACATTAGCATCCCACACTGATTGATGTCATAAGCTGCTTGTTCTGTGTACTTTTGGGGAACATTCACTATGTGCATGCTAATGTCCTCATCAGTATAGAATCTAGCACCATTCAGCCCACAAGAGTGCTCATCGCTGCAGGTGCCATTTTGGAGGTCCTTACACTCATAGCACCCCAAAGTAACTGGTACAAGCAATTCCAAATTTTAACATAATGGGCAGAATCTAGTTGCAGCAGTGAGTGTCCTGATGCTGGGACTGGAAGTGAATGGCACTTCTGCTTGGAGGCTGGAGTCTGACCATGTGCAATCATGTGGCAGCCAGCCACTTAGTTATGCACAATTGAGGGGCATGGCCAAATCGAGCAGTGGAGGCAGGCAGTCACTGACCCCATTGTTACCTCACGGTAGTCAAAGGCCCGGTTGCCATATTTGAACAGCACCCTAATGGGCATCCATTCCCTGCAAGCCAGCAGCATCACTCTGCCTGTCTGAGAGGAGAATTTGGGACTGCTGCCAAACCCCACCCTGCCTGCCACACTTGGATCCCTGCAAGCAATCGCCCTACACCCGCTCTCAGTCATATTCCTCCATCACCTTTGACTCTCCCTCCATCCCTTCATGCCTTCAATGCCCCTTGAGCCACCGACCATCACCCTTGATCAATTGTCTGTCAACCGAGAGCTGCCACCAAGCACCCTGGTCCTGTCCCCTGTCACCCTCGACCTGCCCATGGGTATCCTTGACTCTCTCAGCCTCACCACTGACCTGCCCTCAATCGCCTTTGTTCTCCCCTCTATTATGCTTGAGAACCTTCAGCATAGATTGACCTTCACTGTGTTGTTCAGTTCCCTTCCTCCACCCATCACCCCCCACCCCCACCCTACGTCCCTTCTTAGGGCTGTCACGATGAGACCGGCCTGGACAGCTGCCACCTGAGCTCACTGCAACAGCTCAGCCAGCACTCCCTGGTCCAAAAACATTCCCCATGCAAGAAACGCAGCTCCTACTCACTCCAAATCCATCAGGAAGACTACCTTGCCTGGTGCATGCCACCTTTATTATATTGATACTATATATACTATACATATTTATATTATATACTTTTATTCTAATTTATTAGAATTCTTTGAGGAGGTAACAAGCAGGATAGATAAAGGGGAACCAGTAGATGTAATATATTTGGATTTCCAAAAGGCTTTCGATACAGCATATAATGCTACTTAATAAGATAAGAGCCCATAGTGCTGGGGGTAGTATATTAGCATGGATAGAGGATTGGCTAACTAATAGAAGACAGAGAGTTGGAATAAGGGGGGCATTTTTGGGGTGGCAACCTGTAACTAGCGGAGTGCCACAGGGATCAGCGCTGGGGCCTCAATTATTTACAATATATATTAATGACTTAGATGAGGGAAGTGAATTTACAATCGCCAATTTTGTGGATGACACAAAAATAGGTGGGAGGGCAAGTGATGAGGATGACACAAGGAGTCTACAGAGGGATATAGACAGGTTAAGTGAATGGGCAAAAACTTGGCAGATGGAATATAATGTGGGAAAATGTGAGGTTATGCACTTTGGCAGGAAGAATAAAGAAGCCGAATATTATTTAAATGCAGAAAGACTGCAGAAAGCTGCAGCACAGAGGAATTAGAGGATCCTTGTGTATGAATCACAAAAAGCTAGCATACAAGTTCAGCAGGTGATAGGGAAGGAAAGTGGGATTTTGACCTTTATTTCAAAGGGAATGAAGCATAAAAATAGGGAAGTTTTGCTAAAACTATACAAGGCACTAGTTAGACCACAGCTAGAATACTGTGAACAGTTTTGGTTCCCTTATCTAAGGAAAGATATACTGTCATTGGAGGCAGTCCAGAGAAGGTTCACTAGGTTGATCCCGGCTATGGAGGGATTTTCTTATGAGAAGAGGTTGAGTAGGTTGGGCCTGTACTCATTGGAATTTAGAAGAATGAGAGGCGACCTTATTGAAACATATAGGATTCTTAGGGGACTTGACAGGGTAAATGCTGAGAGGTAGTTTCCCCTTGTGGGAGAGTCTAGGGCCAGGGGGCATAGTCTCAGAGTAAGGGGTTGCCTATTTAAGACAGAGATGAGGAGGAATTTCTTCTCTCAGAGGGTAGTGAATCTGTGGAATTCTTTACCACAGGGGGCTGTAGAGGCTAGATCGTTAAATATATTCAAGGCTGAGATAGACAGATTTTTAATCAGTAAAGGAATCAAGGGTTATAGAGAAAAGGCAGAAAAGTGGGGTTGAGGATTATCAGATCAACCATGATCTCATTGAATGGCGGAGCAGACTTGATGGGCTGAATGGCCTACTTCTGCTCCTAAGTCTTATGGCCTTATGGTCTTTAACCAGCTGTGAAACTGAAAGCACATGTTCATCATTTGCAGCCAACTTAATAGCAAAGGTTTAATCTAACGACCATGTGTTTTACTCAGTATGCATGACATGATAATACATTAATAATAGGCTTCCACCACTTGCCAACAGGACCAATGATCCGCGTTTAATCAGCTGCCAATTTATTTCACAGCTTTCATCCCGTGTTCGAGAAGCTGACATTTTGCACCCTGCACAAGTTACAGTCCTGCCTGCCTCATTTCCCACTCCCTGGAGCTTCACCGGGTTTCACCCAGTAAGGCTCTCCAGTGAGCAGCTGAGCTAAGTTCCCAGCTTCCATCTCTGCTCTGTGTTGAGTTAAATCAATTTAGCTTGGAAAAATCAATGAGTATTGCCACTTCTGCTGAGCAACCTCTGCTGGAAGTGCCAATGAGTTAATATTGACTGAAGATGAAGTTAGTTTGAGCTAGAATGGGTTCTGTAGTTAAACAGCAGGCTGACTCTCAGGAATGCACTACCATATTCCAGAGAAGGAGAGGAAAGAAAGTTACCAAGAAAATAATGTATTTATATTTTTAAAACATTTCTAGAATGGAGTCATAAATCTAAACTTTTTTTTACATCATGGAAGTAAGTCATCTGGCTCATTGTGTCTGCAACTGACTGACAAATCCCCATCCAGCCGAATCCCACTTTCCACCTCATGGTCTATAGCCTTGTAGTTATGGCACTTCAAGTGTATTTCCAAGTACTTTTTAAATGTTACAAGGTTTTCTGCCTCTACCATCCTTCCAGGACTGAGTTCCAGATCCCAACCACTGTCTGAGTGAAAATATTTCCCCTTGACTCCCCTCAAAATCTCCTACCTCTTATCCAAAATCTATATCCCCTGGTTCTGGACCCCTCACCAAAGGAGGATAGTGCCTTCCTATTCACTCTAGATCCTTCATAATTTTATGCACTTCAACTATGTCTCCTCTGTTCCAAAGTAAACACCCCAGTCTATCAAATCTTTCCTAATAACTAAATTTTTCCAGAGTCCAGGCAACTTCCAAAAACGACAACACCAACAACTTATATTTATTGCATGAAGTGTCCCAAGGCACTTCACAGGAGCATTAAAAACAAAGCCTGACACCGAATCACATAAGGAGCTATTAGGTCAGATGACTAAAAGCTTGATCAAAGAGATGGATTTTAAGGCGTATTTTAAAGGTGGAAAGAGAGGTAGAGAGAGGGAGAGGTGTGTTGGCATGGTGTTGGTCACAGAATGTGTCTGTTAAAGAAGTCTTTGTGGTCTTCTGTATGTTAACAGCAAGACTTTATTAGCTAGTTATAACTATATACAAATATATAGTCGACAGGATTTTCTGCACCCACCCACCTCTGTGATCTTCCGGTCCCGCTGCAAGTCAAAGGACTTCTGGCTGGGGCACCGCATTGCCCGTGGCGGGTCCTGCCCGGGACAGGGCCAGAGAATCCCGGCCACTATCTCCATCCTAGGTCTTAACGTGTCTCTGCCCAACACCATACTGACTCTAGGTCTAGTCGTGTGGCTTCTTCGAGGGTGGTACTGTACTCAGTCCCACATTAGCCCTGTACGTACCAGACGCTTCTACTACAAGGTGTAGGGAGGGAATTCCAGGACTTGGGGCTAGGCTACTGAAGGCACGGTCATCAGTGGTGGAGCAGTTATAATTGGGAATGCACAAGAGGCCAGAATTGGATGAGCACAGATATCTCAGAAGGTTGTGGAGTCGGATTGGAAGGATCAAGGCCATTGCGGGATTTGAAAACAAGGATAAGAATCTTAAAATCAAGATGTTGCTTGACTGGGAGCCAATGTGGGTCAGCAAGCACAAGGGTGGTAGTGGAACAGGGCTTGCTGAAGACAAGGGCAGCAGAGTTTTGCATGACCTCAAGCTTCCAGAATGTGAGAGACAAGCCATGAGTGCATTGGAATATAGTCAAGTCTGGAAGTAACAAAGGCCTTGTAAATCTCCTCTGAACCTCTTTAGTGTAATCACATCTTTCCTGTACTGTGATGACCAGAGCTGTATGCAGTAATCCAGCTATGGCCTAACTAGTGTTTAATATAGTTCCAGTATAACTCCCCAGTTTTTTTGCTTGATATCATCTACTTGCTTGATATAATCTAATTGCTGCCCCAAGTAGTTCATAGAGGAAGGTGGTGGCATAGTGGTATTGTCACTGGGCTAGTATTCTTGAGACCCAGGGTGATGCCCTGGGGAGTGGGTTTGAATCCCACCTCAGCAGATGGTGATAATTGAATCCAATAAAAATCTGGAATTAAAAGTTGGATAATGACCACAAAATAATTGTTGACTATTGTTAAAAAAAAACCTCATCTGATTCACTAAAGTCCTTACCTGGCCTACACGTAACTCTAGACCCACAGCAGTGTGGTTGATTCTGAAATGTCCTCAGGGCAATGAGGAATGGGCAATAAATGGTGGCCTAGCCAGTGCTGATGTATAGTTTCCCAAATCACTGGTAACCGACAGCCTTTCTTCTGCCGCCAAGTTTGCTTTGACTTCTCAAAAATGACATGGCAATCATTCAATAAATAAGCAAACCAATTTTATGCATTAGGTAAGATAAGATAAGGTTCTCTTTTTTAACATTTCTGTCTTATGTCTGAATATGTTATACTGAATTGATCAACAAGCCTTTTCTGGGAGAAAACAAAGAAAACGAGCTGAAGAAAATCATTGCCGAAATGAAATCATGCATGAACAATGAATACCAAGCAGTAGACAGGCACCAAACTAATTTAGCTTTAAGACAGGATAGTAATTTCAGGCACTTAAAACACTATAAATTATACACACAGGAAGACTGCAGTTTTCTGAGACCAAAGAAGGACAGGATACTATATAATGTTTTAAATGAAGCTAGTATCTATGATTTCTTTGATATTTCTCTATATCTATGTATTTTTGGTTAACCCATGAGGTTAGACAGCACGATTCCAGGTCTGGACCTCAAGGCATCACTTTTTTGACTGTTGTGGGGTACAGATTTATTTTAACTCTTGAGATGAATTCTACCATGAAAGGTATATTCTATCCAGCAATATATGTTTCTTTAACTCAAATAGCAATTGCTTTATGCAGATCTCTAAGGCAATTGAATAATTGCTTCAGCCAGCTGCAATCTTAGGGGTGGAATTTTTTGCCGCTCCAGACACAATGGCAAAATAGCAGCGTAGAGGTGATGTGACTGGTTGCGTAATCTGGAGGCCTTGACTAATGATCTGGAGATATGAATTCACATCCCAGTATGGTAACCGGACAATTTAAAATCATGCAATTAAATAAATCTGGAATAAAAAGCTAGTATCAGTAATGGTGACCATGGAATTACAGGATTGTCATTAAAAACCCTTCTTGTTCAACTAGCTCTTAATGTCCTTTTGGGAAAGAAACCAGCCGTTCTTATCCAGTCTGGCTGATGTGTGACTCCAGACCCACAGCCATGTTTTTGAACCTTAACTGTCCTCTGGAATGGCCCAGCAAGCAGCCAGTTATACCATCACTGCTTTGAAAATCAATAAGAATAAAACTGGACAGACCAGCTGGCATCATTAAGTACCAGGCATGAGAAAGACACACCCAGCTTTAATACTTAGATAGGTATGTAAATGTTACTGTGGTTAACACAGCCCAGTCAACTCTGCAAAGTCCCCTTCACTAGCATCTGTGTCAATATCGGGAGCGCTATTCCACAGACTAGTTACACAACAACTGGACATGTACTCACAGAATCACAACTTTTGGCCAATGTTCCAGACACATCAGCTCCGAGCTATGTCCTGTCCCACCAGCAGGACACACCTACCAGTGGGGGAGGCATGGTAGCATACAGTTGGGAGGGATTGACCCTAGAAATCCTCAACACTGACTCCGAATCCCATGAATCTTTGTGGCATCAGGTCAAACCTGGTCAAGGAAACCTACTGTCCACCCTCAGCTGATGAATCAGTAGTCTTCCGTGCTGAACATTGCTTGGAGGGAACACTTAGGCTGGCAACAGCACAGAATGTACACAATTGCCAGGCAATGTGTTTACAACAAAGAGAGCCTAAGCATCTCCTCCTGACATTCAATGGCTGAATCTTCCACCACCAATACCTTAGAAAGTCACCATCAATCAGAAACTTAACTGGACCAAATATATAAATACTGTGGCTACGAGAGCATGTCAAAGGCTATGTATTCTGCTGAGTAATTCACCTCCTGACTCCCCAGAATCTGCCCACTATCTTCAAGGCACAAGTGAGGAGTGTGATGGAACACTCCCCACTTGCCTGGATGAGTGCAGCTGCAGCAACACTCAAGAAGCTTGACACCATCCAGGTCAAAGCAGCCCACATGACTGGCACCCCATCCACCACATTAAATACATTAAATATTCACTCCTACCACCACAAATGCATGGTGTCTGCAGTGTGTTCCATCTGCAAGATTTAGGGATTGGCAATAAATGCTGGCTGTGCCAGTGGCACCTACATCCCATGGTCATAAAAGATGCAGATTCACCATTCATGATGCTTATTCCACAGTTAACAGGATCGGAAACAAGAGGCCAAAGACTTTCCAATGACCTCACGTATTTTTTGAGCTTTCAGTACTAAATGCAGCAACATCAACCACTTTTTATGAACGCAGAAAAGTGTCTATAACTTGTCTTTCTTCAATTTACCCCAGAATTTGTGTCAAATTAGAATGAAGCAAAGAAATGCTCTGCAGGAGGTACTCCACTGGCAATTGGCATGAATGTGAGTGGCCAAAAATACCATCATGGAGACTTTGTGAATTTTTGAGGCAGAAGAATCAATGGGTATTACTAAAATATTAAGTTGGGACTCTATATATGTTTGGTGTATTAAACATTGATTCCACTGGTAAAAAATACCATACAGTTTTAGATGTTCATTCATGGGAACTGTATAGCTGTGACAAATACCAAAATGAGAGAAAAAGGTAACTGAGCAATATTTACTAAATGAAAGGCAGGAAATTTGTGGATGTAACATTATGAAAACAGACACGCAATCTAGGAAATAATCTGATTCACCCATGATATCTGAGGAACATTGAACAAAGTACATACAGTTGCTTTTTACAAAACATATCCATACAGCACTTAACAACAGCAGTGTCATAAAATTCAAACTATTAGCACATGTCTGGTAGCATGGAATAAATGATGGAGACTTATTGGTGTGTTGTTTTAGAGCATTTAGAAGTTCAGACAGATGGAATAAATGCCTGTTAGATAGTTACTAAGGCCATATATTGATGTGAATTATGTTAACCACAATCCAGATCAAAAGTGGACACAACTCTACTGCAAAAAAAATAACCACAAAATTGAAACTAATTGCTCCTTAGAAAAAATGTCTCCTTTCACTGACTTGTTTTTAACTAATCACGGATACAAATCTATAGTTCAAAACCACTGACAATATAGGCCCGAGTTCATGACATTCAGGTCTCCAGGATGGAGGATAATATTGTCGAGAAAGTAAATGTCATGCTGGTACTTCAGAGTTAGTTTTTGAATATCCAGCTCTGCTACATCTTCAGGTCAACTTAAGTGGAGATAAGCTTAATGACTACAATAATCCCTGGAGTTCTTCATATTGTCAGAGGTCACTAAGTTGAAACATTACTCAAGATTTTCAGTTCTGTCGAAGGGTCATGAGGACTCGAAACGTCAACTCTTTTCTTCTCCACCGATGCTGCCAGACCTGCTGAGTTTTTCCAGGTAATTCTGTTTTTGTTCAAGATTTTCAGTGTTCAACACAATAATTTCATTCCCCTCAAAAGGTACAGGTGGTGAGGCAGTGGCGTAGTGGTAATGTTGCCAGATTAGTAATCCAGCGGCCCATGCTAATGCTCTGGGACATGGGTTCGAATTCCATCATGGCAGCTGCTGGAAAATAAATTCAATTATTTCACATGGATTTTGAAAAGCTAATTTCGGTAATAGTGACTGTGAAACCATTGTAGATTGCTGTAAAAACTCATCTAGTTCGTTAATGCCTCAAATGGTCTAGGCTACATGTGACTCCAGATCTGCAGTAATGTGGTTGACTCTGGAATGGCCTAGCAAGCCACTCCATTGTTTCAAGCTGCTACTAAAGCTAATAAAAAGGAATGAAACTGAACAGGACACCTGGCATTGACCTAGGCACCAGAAATGACAGTGGCAGTCACAGCGCTATGGACCCTGCAAAGTCCTCCTTATGAACATCTGGGGGCTTGTGCCAAAATTGCGAGAACTGTTTCAGAGTGTCAAGAAACAGCCTGACGTAGTCATCCTCATGGAATCATATCTTGAGGATAATGTCCCAGGCACTACCATCTCGATCCCAGGGTATGTCCTGTCCCACTGGCAGGACAGACCCAGCAGAGGTGGTGGCACAGTGGTATGCAGTCGGGAGGGGGTTGCCCTGGGAGTTCCCAACCTCGACTCTGGACCCCATGAAGTCTCATGGCATCAGGTCAAATATAGGCAATGAAACCTCCTGATTACCACGTACTGTGCACACCACCACTCTCAGATGATGAATCAGTACTTCTCCATGTTGAACACCACTTGGAGGAAGCACTGAGGGTTGAAAGGGCACAGAATGTACTTTGGGCGGGGGATTTAAATTGCACCAGTAAGAGTGGCTCGGTAGCACCACCGCTGGCTGAGTCCTAGATGACATAACTGCTAGACTGGGTCTGCGGCAGGTGAGGAGGGAACCAACAAGAGGGAAAAACATACTTGACATCATCCTCACCAACCTGTCTGCCACAGATGCATCTGCCCATGACAATATCCCAGAATGTTGAGCTGCCAATCTTGCCCCTCCCTCAACCACGTCTCAGTAATGGCTACTATATCACAATTCCACGTGTCAATCCTCACCCTTAACTCATCCGTTTTACCTGTAATACTCCTGGCATTAAAGTAGAGGCCATCCAGCCATGTCTTCCTCCCTCGAAGCTTGTAAACATTCCTTCACTGTCACGGGGCCAAAATCCTGTAACTCTTTTGCTAACAGGTGTACCTATATCACAGGGACTACAATGGTTCAAGAAGGCATTCGCCAGCACCTTCTCAAGGGCAATTAGAGATGGGCAATAAATGCTGGCTTAGCCAATGACTCCCACATCCTGTAAAATCCTGTAAAAAGCTGTTTAAAGAAGAACTATTTTTAAAAACAAAACAAGAAAATAAGATGATCAAAGATGGCTGCCACAAGTCACCAGATGGCTAATACCTCAAAGTTGACCACTTCTCTGAAAAGACTATGGCCCGGATTTTCCAATCTCACCCGTTGCATGACTGGAAATTCCACCCAAAGTCAATGCCCCTTTGGCTGGTCCTACAAATTTTCCATCCTGAATGTGAGAATTCCCACTAAGGAAGGGACTGGAAAATCCCAGCCCATATGAATTGCACTGCAGACCCATTACATGGAATTTCACATCTGGGGAGTGTCAAGGCCCACATCAAACAGGGACATCCTTGAAAGGAAGTTATTAAAGATGCAAAGTACTGGATTTTGATTGGTTATTGTTCTATCAAGACAATGAGAACTGCTAATATTCAAAACCCTGCAAAGGATGAAGCAACCCCCATATCCTGTTGATTTATAAATGGGATTACTTGGTCTGCACTAATGAATGCAAGACATGTTAATTGAATTCTCTTCTGGGGATATACAGAGAGGAGTTTAAAAACTAGTTCTGCCAAGCAGAATGAGAGAAAGAGCAAGCAGGAGGGGAAAGAGACATGACAGTCATGGGAAGCACTGCTGGAATAGAGCAGGAAAGATTTCTCTCTCCCTATTTCTGGAAACTAAAAGGCTGTCTTCAACAGTGTTCAGTCCTGAACAAAGTCAAATCCAACATTCTGCAGGGAACCACCTAACTTCACATGGCTGCAACATTCAATCTACATCAAGGAGAAGCAAAGGACTAAATCATATATCCTTTTTAACTTTTAATTGGATTCTAACTTTCTTACTTCTGATCTGTGTGTGTAGTTGTGTGTTGTCACATCTTTACCATTTTTTCTTGGGTTTAGTAGCTAATAAACTTACTCTTTCATTGATCCAAGAAAATCTGGTTTGATTGGCTTCTTATTAACAAATAAATACATTTGGATTGGAAAAGGCATTTACAGGGGAAATAAATTTTAAAACATTTGTTGTGACCAACTGAAAGGGCTGAATAGAAGGGGAGCCAACTCAATCCTCCTCACCTGGTTGTAACAAAATACAGAGTCACATGTGGGCCAGACCAGGTAAGGAAGGCAGATTTCCTTCCTTAAAGAAGATTAATGAACCAGATGGATCTTTACGATAATCAATAATAGTCATTATTGAGACTAGCTTTCAATTCCAGGTCATTAATTAATTGAATTTAAATTCCATCAGCTGTTGTGATGGGCTTTGAACACATATCCGTACAGCATTATCCTGGACCTCTAGATAACTAGTTGAGTAACATTACCACCGTGCCACTGTCTCAAAGTGCTTTATACACACTGAAGTGCTCTGGAACATAGTGACTATTATGTAGGTAGACATGGCAGCCAGATTGCAGAAAATTAATATGCAAGATCAAAACTTCTTTTGGTAAAACTAAAGAAGCTGAATCATTTCAAGACATTACTGTTGCTACCCAATGGAATAAATCCTGCATTGTTCGTCTGGTGTGTACTTTTCAACAATAAATCTAAATCTCAGGTTTTCTGAATGGGCATCACTAAAATCATCTGAATTTACCAATTAAATAATAGCAATAAGAAAACCTGAACTGTGTTATTCTTTAAATCATAGCTGTGAATCCAATTTGCCATTCAATATTTTGAGTGTTAAAGATGTAAAAACCAGGGGCCACTGACAAAAAGATGGCAAAAGAACTGTGTAGTGCATTACCGAGACATAGGAATCTGTGCTTTGCGCTAGGATGTGGAACTCAGCCAAAGTGACTTATCTTGATTGCTAGCCTGTGACTGGAATGTGCACTGGTTTAGATGTTAAGCATTGAGAGGGTCAGGCTAGCCCTTGATGTCTCCCAAGACTAACAAGTCTTGCAGCACTCACTGTATAGGCTCAAAATGAAGCTTGACAGCAGTACAACCCAGCTGACATTATTAAAGCTGATTAGAGCAGAAAATGGAGACTGGGGTGAAGGCACTTGAGGGCTACAAGCAGCTCTGAAACTGTAGTATGATCACAAAATTCTGAAGAGGAAGGGATTAAAAACTGTTACTAAATTATATCACTGAGGGGAGGGAAGAGAAAATTGCATCCAGATTTTTTGTAGTTCATACACAAAATGAAACATCCTATCAGGAATGTTAAAGCAATTCTATAGCGCCATAGGGAGATAGGAGTAGGAGCTCTGTCATTCATTTAGTTTCTGGCCGATTGTATATTGCCCATTGTTTAAACAAATCCTATATTCTACATAAGTGTCATCTCTAAAGTTTGAAGGATTCTGGAAAGTGATAATGCTCTTTAATAGTATGACCAACTTTAAGACACTTTACAGAAGTTACTCTGACAAAGATGGACACTGAGCCATAGAAAGAGATATTTGGAGTGGTGGCTAAATGGTTGGTCAGGAAAGAGGTTTTAAAGAGAATCTTAAAGGAGGAAAGATAGGCAATGGGGCAGAAAGGTTAAGAATCTCAGAGCTGGGATCTTAGAAAGACGAGGACATGCCCACCTATGGTGAGGCAAAGGAAATTGGGATACAGAAGAGTCCAGAGTTGGAGGAAAGTAGAATTCTCATAGTATTACAGCATTTGAGGAGGTTACGGAGTAAGGGAGGGGCGTGGCAATGATAGCACTTTAACATTTTAATCTGAAGGCATATGGGAGACTTCAAGCTAATATAAATCAGTGAATCCAGGGGTGACAGGTGAGCAATAGTTAGGATACAAGAAACAGAGTTTAGGATGAGCTAAAGGGAGGAGGAGGATCGGGGCCAATGAGGAAAGCATTGGAAGAGATGTGACTGGAGATGACAAATTATAGATGAGGATTTCGGCAACTGATCAGCTGTGGCTGTGGCAGTGTTGGCAGTGATGGGCAATATTTCAGTAATTGAAGTAGCTCTCTTGGTGCATGAAAAGATATGGTTGTTATAAGGTTGCCAAATGTGATTAAATGTATTCCTGGTTTCATCACATGACTTGCCCCCACCCTCCAGCCATCCGTTGCCAATACATATATTTTTGCCTTCCCACAACAATTGGAAAGCAAAAAGACTCACTATTCAATTTGGTGATGCTTAACTGTCAGCCACAAAGACTATTTTTCCATTTCTAATATTTTCATATCTGGTAAAGAGAAATGTTCACAGAAAATGGCAGAAAAACAATTTTTATTAATGTCCCTGTGATTTTTCTCCAGGATTGCATACAGCAGTGTCCTGGAGATTGATCTCCGATTCCTGGAGACTCCAGGCTATTCCTGCAGAGCTGGCAACCCTAATGTTAAGTGACGCACCAAGACTTCAAACAGTCTGCTTCAACCCGAGACAATTTGCTAGATTTTAAGTCCTCATCCACACCCCCCTCTCCACCCTGCCTAGCTTGGCGAGAATTGTGAGATGGCAGATTAAAATTGCATGGGGGATTCATGCCACATTTCTTCCATTCATCAGCTTTACTTAAATCAAATTTAGGAAGGCCAGTCAGGGCCTTCACATTGAAAAGTTGTTGTCCAATGATGTTATCGGCACTGCCGCAGCATTTTAACTTCCGGATTTAGGAAGCCCACACTTAGCCAACCCTGTCAGCAGAATGAGTTGAAGGGTGCCAGATGAGGCCAAGCTTAGTCTAAAAATTACTTCTCTGTGGACCAACAGTAGCAGGGATGCTCCTGCAGGCTCCACAAGGATGCTTGAGCCTCAAAGCTCTGGGCTTGCCTCTCCCTTCCAGCACTGACAATTACTGCCAATGTCCCTGCCAGTTCTGAACTAATGCTGGAGACCCTTCCTTTGGATCCTGTGTCTTTAGGTTGGTGACACAATTTTTTGCTCATACCGTCCAGCACTGACATCACGCTCACCAGTTCGTTTCAATGAGGCCTAGGAATTAAAATCAAACTGAGCTTTGTTGGGAATTTCCTTCCTACCCTTTCACCCTGCACACCCTGGATGTGCCGAACTTCAAACAGACCCCAGTGGCTGGAATGGGGATGGAATTGGAGGGCACCGTGGTTGAGGCTGAAGGTGGATTCAGGCTTTCCAATTTATTGTAACTACTTTTGTTTATTTTTGTCAGGGCTGAAAATAAAGCAAAATAATGCAAACTTATAACTCCAGGTATGAATGCAGTACCATTGTTTATGTCTTATTTCCATTTTGAATGAATTGTTATTTTCAAATTTATAACTGCAATAGTTGGAATACTTTCAAAAGTAGTTTTCCACAAATTGGTTAATTAGAGTCTTGTTAAATAACTAAACAAAACATCCCAAACTCTAATGGGATTACGAGATTAATCTAAATGACTGATTAGAATAACTAATGTCAATGCATTTCTAAATTAATCTAATATTGCTAATGTCTTAGAAGGCTGTCCTTATGATTATAATTCTGGTTAAATTCATTGCACCATTCCTTACTTTGGAAGACTATTTTGACTTGAAACAAGATGACACTTTGCATTTATCATTTTAAATCCAAAATGGAATATATTAATATTGTCCAGTCAGTTCATCGGTTCAGCCACTATATTTAGCACTAGGGATGGATGGACTCAGTCAAGTATTCTGGGAAATATTTTGAGCTATTGGCATTCATTTTGAATGTCAGGAAGAACAAACCAGATTGGTTCCAGACTAGGCAAACTCTCCAGAAGGCAAGTAACTGGACTAGCCACAGAAATGCTTTGGCTACAAGAGGGTCAGAGGGTGGGAATTCTGCAGCAAGTAACTTACCTCCTGACTCTGCAAAGCCTAACCTACAAGACACAAGTCAGGAGTGAGATGGCATAGTCTGCACTTGCCTGAATGAGTGCGACCCCAACAACACTTGCTCACCACTTTCCAGGACAAAGCAGCCCACTTGACTGGCACCCCATCCGCCACCTGAAATATTCACTTCCTCCACCACCAATGCACTGTGGCTGTTTTGTGTACCATCTACATGATGCACTGCAATAAATTGCCAAGGCTCCTTCGACAGCGCCTTCCAAGCCCACCATCTTTACCACCTTGAAAGACAATAGCAGCAGAAACTTGGGAACACCACCACTGGCAAGTTCCCCTCCGAGTCACACACCATCCTGACTTGGAACTATATCACAGTTCCTTCACTGTCACTAGGTCAAAATTCTGGAATCCTCCTCTAAGCCACAGACTATCCTGACTTGGAGCTATATTGCTGTTCCTTGCTGTAACCGGGTCAAAATCCTAGACTTACCTTCCTAACAGCACTGTAGATGTACTTCCTCAAGATGAACTGCAGCAGCTCCAGAAGGCAGCTCACCACCATGTTCTCAAGAGCAAGTATGAATGGACAATAAATGCTGGCCCAGCCAGTGATGCTCACATCTCATGAAAATATTTTAAAAAACCACCTGAAACAAGGCTCTAAAAATGTCATAATAAAATGTGATTAATAAGCATCCAAAACAAATGGTACTCAACCTCATTCCACTGGATGTTGTGAATAAGATCAACATGCACTCCAAGATCAGGAAAGAAGGTGATAGCAGGATTTATTTTCATGATAACAAGAGGCATAAAATGATACTCAAATTTCCTCCCAATAAATTACCCTCAAGCAAGAAACTATTATTCTGTTCCTTCTGGTAGCTGAATGTATATTAAAGTGAAGAGCAGCTGGAAAATAATTACAGTTGGAACATTATTGGGGGGAAGAGTCTCCTATTAATTTTTGTTATATATTAGTCTCTGAAGAAGTTTCTGTATATCTCAATTTAGTGAAGATAAATTCAAATAAAACATGGGGCAGAATTTAGCCCTCGATGGGCATGTGGGCCCCACCAGCTCGGTGGTGGGTGGGCAGCCGAAATCTGCTGCTGAAACGGGCCCCACCGCCATTTTGAGGGAGGACCGATTAAGGCCCACGCAGCGGGCTGCCCGATGGGAAGTGCCATGCGCTCCCTGTGCTGGGCGGGGAGGGAGGGATTCCCCAACTGTCAAAGTGCACACTGCTCCCTGAGACTAAGTCCTGTCTCAGGGAGATTGGTGACAGTTTAAAAAACCTCAAAAATAGTAAAATAAAAAAATTATTAACATGTCCCCCTCATTTTACAACGTCACACGAGATGGGACATGTTAATAAATATGACATAAAGTTTATAAAAGATTTTTAAAACAGACATGAAGCCTCGTCCCACCGGTGGATGAGGTTTCCTGTATTATCAGAAGCCGCTGGGGCTCCTGGCCTGTCCACCAGCCTTAAGGTTGGCCAGGCAGGGCCTTTAATTGGGTTAATTATCCTGTCAGTGGCCTCAATTGGCCATTGACAGGTCGGCGGGCGGACAGCTGATTTCGCTGTCCTCCCGCCTTCCTGAATATTTAAATGGGGCGGGATGATGTCGGGGGTTCCTCCCAACGTTATCCCGCGTCATTTTCCCCTCGGTGAGTGGGCCCCGCCCCCAACGGAAAAATTCTGGCCATGGTTTTGTTCCTGATCCAAGCCAAATAATTTTTCTGCATTGCTGTCATAACTTGTTTTGTTTGAAAGTAGAGTAGCACACACATTAAGAATTAAAAAATTAAACCGGCAGGATGCAAGTAATAGCAAGGTATACAATTAAAGGAGGAAAGAAAGATGACCTCAAGGCAATACCAAAAACCTCAAGAATTCTTTTCCTATCATTTTTTGTCCACAGATGATGAAGACCAGAATTTCCCACCACCCACCACTGCTTCTGCCCCAGGGACCTTTTGGGAACACAGAAATAGGTCAACTCAGCTGAAAAAGAAATAAATGTAATGAACTAGAGTCTACTGTAATATGAGGAGAGTGAGATGATGGACTTCGAGCATCTCTTGCAATCAGATAATCATGAAGAGTTGTGAAGTAAATCAGAAATCTGTTGAGATGGTTGGAATTTCATCACCTATGGCACACACTGCTTGCCTCCCACCATTAATTGGCCATTTACCCCTTTGTAATGGAAATACACCAATATTTCTGTATTTGCTTTGAATTTTTGCCAGTTTTCTTCCCTGTCCCCTTCCTGCTTTTGAAGGTATTGAATCCTTCCTGGCATACAGCTCCTTGAGTGTTGCTAAGTTGTCCCAGCCTTAGCTCGTGTTCACGCGTGAAGACTTCCAGTGAATGGGAGCTCACTGTTTGATCACAGAGTGAGCACAACAGCTGAGCCCAGTCCTGTCTTCACCCAACACATACACCCAGCATAAATTGTTAAGTACTGCTCAAGATCTGGGGCCTATACCAGATTTTTCCCTTCCTGACCTAGGGTCAGTGAGACCAATGTAGCATTCCTGTCACTGCTGTGGCTAAGATTTGTGAACTCAGTCAGCCTGTTGATCAAACCTAGAACCTTCCGGCGTTTTATTTATGGAACTTGCTAAACTGTCTGGGGAAATCACATTATTTTACACAAATACAAGAAAATGTTTTAAGGCAAGCTATTTCTAAGGTGACAAAAAAATTCTGTTTAAGATTGAGGGGTAGAAATTAGTCTTGATGGCCATGGGAAACAGGCAGTGTCATATTGGTCCCATTCAGTTCCATTGACTTTAACAGATGGCCAGTTCAATACTGACCATTTTGCACTATTGGCTGAGGCAAATCTCTGCCTATGAATGTTTTCATTGAAGAATTAATGGCCACAGAAACAGCAGAATCTCTCTGACGATTAGAAACAAGGTAAACACTGGCAGTAGTCGAATAGGGAATCAGTACAATATTAGCAATCATGTAAGTGCAACTGAGCAGTTGAATTATGTTGACTTTGTTATAAGCCCACAGAAACATAAAAGCATCTGATATGTCCAACACAAAAGGAGGCCAGTTGGCTCATCATGTCTGTGCTGGCTAAAAAACAGTTATCTGGTCTTATTCCGCTTACCAACTATTGGCCGTAACTCTGTAGGTTACAGCACTTCAAGTGCAAATCCAAGCACAGAGCTTTTCCCTTGGTGAGCGGGCTTGGCAGGGGTGGGCTGGGGGTAGTCAGGAAGCTGACTGTCACCTGCAATCGGGAACGGACTGCGATTTCATGTTGGTGGGCCAACTGAGGCCCACCCAATGTGAAACGTGAGCGGCAGTGCTCAGCGCTGCCTGTGTGGTAGGGGGTGGGGGGGCGGGGGTGGGGGGTTGGGGGTGGATGGTGGGGGGAGTGGGGGGAAGAGTGGGTCGAGTGCGAGCTTCGCTCATGCACACGAGTGAGTGTTTGTAATCTCCCTGAGGCCCGGAGCTGCCTCGGGGAGATGACACGTTTTTAAAGAAGAAAATGAAGAAAGTAAAACATGGTCCTGTTCATGTGGCTCTGTCACATGAGCAGGAGCATGTTATTAATTAAATGTTAAAACTTTTATTTTATTTTTATTTGCTTTCGGAAACATCATCGTTGCCCGTGGATGAGGTTCCCAAAAAAATGCAAAGGCCGCTTGGCCTTTTCGCTTGACCACCAACCATTAGGTAGGAAAGGCAGCGAAAAATTTAAGTTAATTGATTACTTAATGGACTTAACAGGCCTTATAATTTTCAGCGGGCGCACTGCTGGATCTGGTGCGCACCCGACCAAACTATCGCGTGACTGCGCATTGACGCTGGCATGCTCGGCCAATATCAACACATGCCCGCCCACTGGGTGAAAATTTCTACCCCGAATCTTTTTTTTGTGATTAGGGCCTCTGCCTTGACCTCCTTTTCAGGCAATAAGTTTCAGACTCCTACCACCCTCTGGAAGAAAAATATTCTACTCAGGTCCCTACCAACCCTTCTTCAATTTGCTTTAAATGTACATCCCCAGTCATTGACTTCTTTGCTAAGGGAAATAGGTTCTCTCTAACCAATCTAGGCCTCTCATAATTTTAGACACCTCAATTAAATCTCCCCTTAGCCTCCCCTGTTACAAAAAAAACACACCCTGTCCAATCTTCCCTCACAACTAAAATTCTCCATTTGTGGCAAATTCCTCATGAATCTCCTCTAAACATTTTCAAGTGTGATCACATTCTCCTTGTAATGTGTTGACCAGAAAAGTACTTGGTACTTTAGCTGTGATCTAACAAATGTTTTATGTTCTCGTGCAACCACCCATTCTTATATTCTATGCCTCGGCTAATTGAAGAAACTATCACATATGCCTTCTTAACCACCTTATCTACCTGTTCTGCTAACTTCAGGGTTCTATGTCGACCCTTGGCCTATAGCTGAGTGTGGTGGAAGCAGGTTCAATCGAGGTATTCAAGGGGGAATTGGATTATTATCTGAAAAGGAAGAATTGGCAGGGTTGGGGAGGAGGTAGGTGAATGGCACCTGATGAATTGTTCATTTGGAGAGCTGGAGCAGATATGATGAGCTGAATGGCCTCCCTCTGTGCTATACAATTCCATGATTCTTTCTGCCTGTGCACTGCCATCAACACAATAGTTCCTCAGTGATGTAGTTGAACTTTGCAGTTAAGCTGTTGTTTCCTCACTAAATACACAAGCTACAAATCTCCTGTTTTCTATAGAGAGTGATGTACTTATTTGCTTTTGTACCAGGGAAACGCTTGAGTTTAAAAAAAAATCTGGAAACATCTTTATTTCATTCTGAGTCTCTTGGAGCCTGTCAAATTTAGCTTTTTTTTTGTTGCACTCACATCAACTCACTAATCTTACCTTCGACAGGGTAGCAGCAGTACAGCCATCAGCAGTTTCATTGTTAGTGTTAAAGCTGGTGCAACTTTAGTTTAACAGACAAAACCTCATTACAGTTCAGGATAGGATCTTCATATTCCAAGTTATCTACAACATCTTATAATAACAAAGGTAGGGAACAACATCAAAGCTGAAACAGGCAAAGGAAAGTCTCTTTTATGTGGCCTGAATATCAGAGCCTTGGCAATTTAATGGAGCCTGTTGTACTTTTGCTGTTACCGTTGTATGACTGGTATTGTGTTTGATTTGATTTAAAACAAGGTAGCACATGATAAAAATAACACCAGAGGGTTACTCCAATTTTAAAGAAAATTGGATCTAGTAAAATGTGAGCTCACCCTTTACCTGGACAGGCTCATAGTTAGAAGCAAAACTTGCTTTTTGGGCAAAGAAAAACATGATTCACCACGGGCAGAAATTTACCTTGGCAGGCGGGTGCACACCTGAGCCGCTCGAGTGTAAAATGACATGTGTTGATGTCAGGTGAGCGCCCAGATGTTAACACACAGTTGCACAATATTTCAGTTGGCAGGTGTGCGCCAGAGTCAGCAGCGTGCCCACCGACAATTAAAAGGCCTGTTAAGGCCATTGGCAAGGTTATTAAAAGAAATTTCTCGCTGCCCGTCCAACTTTATGGTTGGCGGGAAGACGAAAAGGCCAAGCGGCCTTCGCACTTATTAAGAAACCTCATCCACGGGCAGGATGAGGTTTCCAAATCAAATAAAAATAAAATTAAAATTTTAAAATTGAATTAATAACATGTCCCTGTTCCTGTGGCAGTGTTCGTGCCCACCTCGCTCACCCTCCTCTCCCCACCTGCTCAGGTAGCGCTGAGCGTTGCTGCTCACGTTTCACACCGGCTGGGCCTTAATTGGCTCATCAATGTGAAATCGCCTTCCGGCCTCGATCGCAGGCAATGGTCAACTTCCCGACCACCACCCCCTCACCCCCACCGAGCCTGCCCGACTAGGGCAAAGTTCTGCCCTATAATCTATAATAACTTCATTATTAATAAGGCATAAAAAGCCACATTACAATTAATAAATAACGTATAGATGGTCAAAACTATGCCAGTGGTAGGAGACAGAAATGTTTCTCTGGAAACTCCAAAATAATCTTAAGTTTTAAAGAAGTGAAGTGGATGAGTTCAAAGCAAGTAAATGTACAAAACTGAAATTACAGCATTAAGCAGATAGTGACTGGGTTTGAAAGCAACTGTTATTCCATTGTGAAACAGATGTTCCCTTTACTGTGAAGCATACAGGGTAAGTATTTGTGTGTGTTCTCTACATCTTGTAATCAGTGTAAGCTTCTTTTGCATACCCTGTCACGGATAATCTGAAGTCAGCCACAAATAATCATCATTTGGCAATTTCCCTCCAGCAATGAGGGTTTTGTCACGCATTTTCCTAACATGACTAAGATCCGAGCTGTGAAGTAAAGGATAGGAAATGTCACGCACTGAAAGGTGAAACAATGGCTCATGAAAAAATTGTCATTGCTCTGATAAAAAATAAAAGCAAATTAAATCTTTAATCCCGAAGACTTTAAAATGAGTACTGTTCAAGTGAACCCGATATAGCCAGCAGTACAATGTTATGTGAAACATCTTTTTCTTTATAAATATTTACTGATAACTTGGAATTCAAATGAAACTTTCAAGCCACAAGCCAAATGTTACTCCTTTGAAGCTTAAAATGTAATAAAGTTCTGTCGCATTGGTCCATTGCAAAAATACCTCAGCAATAGCATTCCAGGGAGTGTACCTTTAACCTGTAGGCAGCAGCCAGAAAATGTTGAAAAAGTCTACAAATAAAAACTGGTGGGGGAGATATTGCTTAGCACCTGACCTGCAAGCACAAAACAGGAGTCTGCATAGCACAAACATCATGCCAGATTGGTTGTTGGTTTTCATTACCATGAAACTGGTGAGTTCAGGTGCCAATCGGGCACCTGGTGCAGCTCACCTGGTGGGCATGATCACCTGACTTGGATGGAGGCAGTAGCCTTCAGGTAACTCCTGTGAGGATGGGAGGCAAATAAGATGGGTGACTGGGCTGGCTGTATTCTCCTGCCACTCCCGTATCCATATTGTGGTAAACAAAAGAACGTTTACTTACTTTGGGCTGGATTTTGGAGTCAGTGCTGAAACAACCGTGCTCATCGCTGTCCGCAAAGATCCCTCAGGACAGACTTCTCTTCTCTGGGTGGTAGTTTGAAACTTGTGCCAAGTCAAGAGGGTCAGCAGCAGGAAGGTCATCAAGCTGGGCAAGCAGCCAATGGCGTTAATTAACGGCTAGCCAGCATGAAAGGTGCGCTGTGATGCTGAGCGCTGCTGGGGTGGGGATGGGAGGAGAGTGAGAGCGGAGGTTTACACGTGTGAGTGGTCATGCACACTGAAAGCTCGCTGAGTCACAGAACTGCCTGAGGGAGCTGAAGGGTTTTAAAAACGCAAATAAAGATTTTACAAACATTAAGAACATTAAATGATATTTCAACATTTTTATTTTATTTTTAATTCCGGTTGCAAACCTCATCCCGCCTGTGGATGAGGTTTCATGAAAAGTCCAAAGGCTGCCTGGCCGATTTGCCTACTTGCCAACCGTAAGGTTGGGTGGGTAGTGAAAAATTGCATTCGGTTGTGACTTTAATGGCCTTAATAGGCCTGTTAATTGTCAGTGTTGCCGACTCCTGCATGCACCCTCCAACCAAAATATTCCGCGCCGTTTTACGCTCAAGCGGGTTGAGCACACACCTGCCTACCCAGCGAAATTCCTGCCCTAATGGTGTAAGTTCATGTCAGTTCAATGATTCCTAACTGGTTGCACTCTGGGTGACTTCAGTAGTATTCCCCCTGGAGAAGAACAGAATCACTGATAACAACTTCTGCATTTTCACATTTAACTATTACATGGTGTAGATTTCAGGGCCTAGATTTTTACAGAGTTTTGGAGATGTCTGGGACCTTTCAAAAATGGTGGGTGGGACCCAGGTCCTTAAGACCCACCCCCATTTCTGACAGATCAAGGCGGGTGTGGGGGATTCCCTGGCTTTGGGCACTTACCTTGGGAGTGAAAATCCAGGCCCAGGCGAAGTTGTTGTCAGTCTCAGAGGAGTCAAGATGGTGAACACTGACTGCTCCTCCATCATTGACCACAAAATCCAGGCTTTGCCTTCAACAGCCTCCATCAATCCCTTTAAGGATTATTGGTTGAGATGCTGTAGCACCAATGCAAGCTCTGTCTAACTATTGTGGAATTTCACAACAAAGTCCTTATGTGGGTAATTGATCCCTCATCAGGTTAACATCTATTTATGGTGGCCAGGAGGAACAGCCAAAAATTGCCTGAACCAGATGTTTGTGATTTCAGGCATCCTTGAGGTGTGGGACCTAGCTCTGCAAAATTGGATCAACTGCTCCCCCAGGTTTGTGCCTAGGAAAGGATTGAAATGAGATTTAATTTCATTGCTGGTATATTTGTGTTTGTGCGGCACAGTGAGTGTGCAGTCAGAATATAATTACTGAACAAGAAAACCAGAAACATTCCTTTGGTCTTGTGCTAAATTTACTAATTGCACTCAAGAGATTGCTGATTTTAGTCCCAAATAAAATTAGTTTAACTAATTAGTACTTGATTGCCCAGAGCAAAAGCAGGATGTTAAAAACACAATTTTCCAAATGCTCCTAGTGTTTATAGTTTTGATGGCTTTTTTTTCCTAATTTTGTAATCAGGATAGGGAGCAAAAATGACCATTTAAAATCTTGCTACACCTTTTATGCTCCTACAATCGACCATCCGAAGAGAAGGCTTGAAGAACATTGTAACACGGGGAAGGATTTTTGCCTCGTTGGGTGGGCTGGGAAGTGGCCATGAAGCTGACTGCTGCCCACGATCGGGCGTGGTTTCACGCTGGCCGGCCAGTTAATGGGCTGCCAGCATGAATTGCGCTCTGAAACGCTCAGCACTGCCTGGGTGGAGGGGGAGGAGGGCAAGTGTGGGAGTCAGCGCATGCGTGGGGGTGCGCTCAGTGAAAGCTCCCTGAAGGCACAGAGCTGCCTCAGGGAATTGAAGATTTTTAACATTAAAAAGAAACAATAGAAAAATAAGAAAAACATGTCCCCTCATGTGACATGTTAAAAATGAGTTTCAAAAGTTATTATTTTTTAAATCATTGGTTGAAACCTCATCCTGCCCAAAATTCAATTATTTAACTAATTAATGGGCTTAACAGCCCTGTTAATGATGGGCTAGTTCGTGATAATGACGGGATGCTTGCCCGACATCATCGCTCACTATTTTGCTCCTGTTTGGGTCAGGCGTGCACCCCCCCACCCCCATTGAGGGAAAAGTGCTGCCCACGTAAACGATTGGACTCTTCTCAGTTGCCACATTGTCAAAACATCAGCTTCCAGCCTTATGGTTTGAGGATGCAAATAACACAATGCAAGGAATTCCCTGCAAGTATTGATACATTCCTGGGGAAGCACATATCCTAACTCCCAAAGGGCAATTTTAGCTGAGAGAAAGCGAGGGTTTATCTTTGCATAAATCTTGTTTAATTAGAATACAGCAAAAGAAATCATCCTAGAAAGTCAACATAGAAGAAACGCAAGAAATCTGCTGATCTCAGTGACTCACTAGCTCCCCTCACAGACTCTCAAAGTCCCCAGCGAGTAAGGCAATGAAGGAGAACATTACTTTTGAAACCTATCATATTACTGAAGTCTTTCTAACTTAGCAATGCTGGTGACAAAATTTGTCAATTGCTTGGTAAATTCTGGCTTTCCCCCCATGACCAGGATTTGACGAGGATCACTGATGAGGGTGCTTGTATTCCTAATGCCCTTTCTCTTATGCCACTTCATCTTCAGGTCAAAATCTCTTCTGACTCACAAGCTTCAGATGCTGGAAGCATGTACTCCTTAATTTCTCCTCTCCCTTCACTGAAACACAATCCTGCTTTCTTTTCTAGTTTAGATATCCAACAACTGGACACTTCCCAGTCAAATGAGGAAGAGTAAGAAGACAGTGGAGGTGAAGAGTCACTAACACTTGATTTCAGAGTTGCAACCTTCAGTTCTCGACACTGAATATTTGAAAGGCTAGGATTGAGGAGGAATATGATTGGAAACAGGGTACAAATGCACAGGTGTCAGGTAAGAAGGATAGTGCCAATGTCACTTTGCTGGAAGATGGGGCAGGATTTTCAGCTCGGTGTGCGGGTGCACGTTCAACATAGTCGAGCGTGAAATAGTGCGCAATGATGTCAGGTGGGGACATGTTTTCCTTATTTTTGAACTCTTAATTTTAACATTAAAAATCTTCAGCCCCCTGAGGCAGCTCTGTGCCTTCAGGGAGCTTTCACTGAGCACACCCCCACGCTCATGTGCACACTTCAGCGCTCGTGATCTTCCCACCCCCATCCAGGCAGCGCTGAGGCTCCTGCTGTTAATTGGCCAGCCAGCGTGACATCACGGTCGGGACCTGATTGCAGACGGAGGACTGTTGTGCCCATCATGCCTGCCCGACGAGGTAGGAATTCTGGCCATGAAGTCGCACATTATTTGGCTGCAGAGGAACCAGGCGAGGACTTTGGTGAACCACATTACAGAAGAAGGCTGATGGGTGGAGGTAACTAAGTGCTTGGTGCACTACAAACCTGCCCACAATGTCAAGCAGCATGGAGGAGACCAACAACACATAGACACAGGGCACCAGGTAGAGTTTGGAGTTTATCCTTTCAATCATTGAACAGGTGCTCAGTCATGGAAGCTACCATCATGCAGGATCTGCTGGTCAATGTGACAGAATGCACTGCAGCAGAAACAGCTTCTATCAAAGCTCTGACTGCTGTGCTGCAAGCTCGGATTGCTGAGTTATAAGCCCATATTTAAGGGGCTTCCAAGGCATCACAGCCGTGCATCAATCAGATCTCCAGCAGATCAGCCGGATTGCTGAGGTGCTACACTGGGGGTAGTGGCTCCATCGAACACAAACCTGCTGCTCCCTTGCAGGATAACAACATTTTTTGCTGCCACCCCTGGACATTCCACCAGGACCTTGCAATTGCAGGTCAATGAGCCAGACCAGACCAGACCAGACCAGCCCAGCCCAGACCAGCCCAGACCAGCCCAGCCCAGACCAGCCCAGCTCAGCCCAGCTCAGCCCAGCTCAGCCCAGACCAGCTCAGCTCAGCCCAGCTCAGCCCAGCTCAGCCCAGCTCAGCCCAGACCAGCCCAGACCAGCCCAGCTCAGCCCAGCTCAGCCCAGCCCAGCTCAGCCCAGCTCAGCCCAGCCCAGCTCAGCCCAGCCCAGCTCAGCTCAGCCCAGCCCAGCTCAGCTCAGCCCAGCCCAGCTCAGCTCAGCCCAGACCAGCCCAGCCCAGACCAGCCCAGCTCAGCCCAGCTCAGCTCAGCCCAGCCCAGACCAGCCCAGCTCAGCTCAGCCCAGCCCAGCTCAGCTCAGCCCAGCCCAGCTCAGCCCAACTCAGCCCAGCCCAGACCAGCTCAGCCCAGCCCAGACCAGCTCAGCCCAGCCCAGCCCCGACCAGCCCAGCCCAGCCCAGCCCAGCTCAGCCCAACTCAGCCCAGCCCAGCCCAGCTCAGCCCAGCCCAGCTCAGCCCAACTCAGCCCAGCCCAGACCAGCTCAGCCCAGCCCAGACCAGCTCAGCCCAGCCCAGCCCAGACCAGCCCAGCCCAGCTCAGCCCAGCCCAGCCGAGCCCGACCAGCTCAGCCCAGCCCAGCTCAGCCCAGCCCATCCCAGCTCAGCCCAGCCCAGCTCAGCCCAGCTTAGCTCAGCCCAGCCCAGCTTAGCTCAGCCCTGCCCAGCCCAGCTCAGCCCAGCTTAGCTCAGCCCAGCCCAGCTCAGCACTGCCCAGCCGAGCCCAGCTCAGCCCTGCCCAGCTCAGCCCAGCCCAGCTCAGCCCAGCTTAGCTCAGCCCAGCCCAGCTCAGCCCTGCCCAGCCCAGCCCAGCTCAGCCCTGCCCAGCCGAGCCCAGCTCAGCCCAGCCCAGCTCAGCCCAGCCCAGCTCAGCCCAGCTTAGCTCAGCCCAGACCAGCCCAGCCCAGACCAGCCCAGCTTAGCTCAGCCCAGCTCAGCCCAGCCCAGCCCAGCTCAGCCCAGCTCAGCCCAGCTCAGCCCAGCCCAGCTCAGCCCAGCCCAGCCCAGACCAGCCCAGCCCAGCCCAGCCCAGACCAGCCCAGCCCAGCTCAGCCCAGCCCAGCTCAGCCCAGCTCAGCCCAGCCCAGACCAGCCCAGCCCAGCCCAGCCCAGCTCAGCCCAGCCCAGCCCAGCCCAGCTCAGCCCAGCCCAGCCCAGCCCAGCCCAGCCCAGCCCAGACCAGCCCAGCCCAGCCCAGACCAGCCTGCTGCTGCCCAGGCAGAGATGATGCTGTCTGAAGCTAAGCCTTCTATGTCCAGTCTTGCATGAGGCACCCTCAATGATGATCTGCCATCCCCTCAGTTGAAAATCAACAGCTTTCCACTAATAATGCTGCAGCCACTGGGGAAGCAGCTCATAGGAGCATTAAATTAGTCAAAGGCATGTGGAAGACAGACACTAAGGGAATTCACAAGGGTGATTAGTTTAATTTTGTATGTCTTATGCAATGATTGAATTTATAGGGGAGAATTTTCTCCCTGTCGGGGAGGTTGGATGGGAGCGGATGTGGGCGTGTGCGCAGCTGATTACCGCCTGTGATTGGCTGGGCGCTGCCATTTTACGTGGGTGGGCCAGTTAAGGCCGGCCCAGCGTGACTCACACCCGGAAGTGCTGAGTGCTCTTGTGTGGGTGGTGGGGGGGTTTGCCCGAGTTGGGGTCTGCATGTGTGTGAAAGAGCGCACAGAGCTGCCTCAGGGAGATTAGCTTCAGTTCAAAAAAATTTAATAAATGAACAAAAAACTTTTAAGACATGTCCCCTCATGTGAGACTTTCACATGAGCTGGGACATGTCTATTAATTTTATTAAAAATTTTTACAAGACTTTGAAAACCTTCATGAAACCTCATCCCACCTGTGGATGAGTTTCCATGAAAAATGTAAAGGCTGCCCTGGGCTCTTTGCCTGAAGGTTGGACGGGCAGCTGAGTTTATTGTTTTAACTGAAAGTTAACTGCCCTTAATACAATTGGGCGGGTGTGCAGCTGACCTGGGTGCACACCCGCTGAACTGAAAATCTGAATGACACACGGTGAGGTTGGGCTGCGTGCCTGATGTCACCGCGCGTCATTTTACGCCTCAGCGAGCAGGCCCCGCCCCTGCTCACCCAGCCGAAGATTCTGCCCATACAATTGGAATGGAATATACATTTTCTTGGAGTTTTTATCCATGTGTTGTCAGAGAGAGGAAGATGTGACAGTCAGTGCTAGTGCAAAAGTAAGGAGTGTGGACTCTTTGTGAATGAGGAGAAATCGTTGAGGGTATTGGCATTGGTCACAAATTATTTTATCTTGCAGGACTCGGTCAGGAAGGGGCTGGCTATGTTGTAGCTTTCCTCCTTTTCCCTATTCCTCCATTTCTTGCTGTACTTCCTCCTCTGCTCTTGCCCCTCAGCCACTCCTTGATAGGTAGTGGCTCGGTTGTTCCCTGATAATGAAGGGGTTGTGCAGTAACAGCATACTTCTACAAAGCTTGATATTCTGTTACGCTCACATTATATGCCCATAAAACTTATAGGAAGATGGGCACTACTTTTAAAAGATACATAAAATATGGACAATTTACCTTGACAACATGGACTCCAGATGTCAGGTGACTTTTTAGTGGTTTCAATGCAGACAAGGGTTAACTCATGTTTGAACGTGCCTCTGGAAATTCATTAAAATGTAGATGTCCTTGTAGAGGGCCTTCCATTGAAGAGATATCAGGGTGCAAAATCCCTTGTGGAATTTAGAGTTATGTTTGTTTGGATATTTACAGAAATTCAAATACAATGGTTGGTGACTGCAAACATGAAATCTAACAGAGGGTTGTGAAGGAACCACTTCACCATAAGCAGGTGCAAATTGTGTCAATCATTTCTCACTGTGTGACAATTACGTCTGCCATCAACCTATTGTATGAACAATGGAAAACATCAACACTGCTGTCACATGACAGAAACTAGCTTGAGATAGCAAATATCTCATTTATTCTAAGAACAGCTCAGAGATGTCTAGTGTGGGATATGAAGACAAGAGGGAAGCTACCTTGCCCAGCACAAGGGAGGATCTGTCGAAAAAATCCACCATAGGTAGAGATAATTAATTTGGCCTACAAGATCATATTTCTTCACTACAGATACTTGACCACAATTGCGACTGAAATAACAGAAATCTGTTATTGCTTGGAACACTATCATGACCAGAAATCTTCAACATCCATTTTTTTCTTCTTTAGTGAACTGAATGATAAATTCCAGGCCTGTAACAGTCTCAACAACCTTCTTGGAGGAAGAAATAATATTGACTTTTGCGACTCTAGGTTATCTAAGTACATGTTACATCTTTGGAAATCATCTTTTCTTGTGTCTATGTGTGTGCGTGTCTTCATGACTGTGGAGTGGGTGTTTACTGCTTATATTTTGGGTGTTATGAGAAATAAATAATCATTTCATTTGATTTAAACTTATGAGAAAGCCTGTTTTGTGTCTGTTCATAAAAGCTACAGCACTCAAGGGGTTAAAGCACTTCTCTAAAATACATCTTGTTGCTGTCAGCCAAAGCTGTTAAAAAGGAGGAAATTATTTCACATTTCTCCCCTGTATGTATGAATTCGCTGAGCCAAACACTACAGTTGCTTGAGGACGCTGATGGTGTGTTTTAGAACTTTCCTTATGGCAGCTTGCCTCTCATTGTAGCCCTGCTATACATGTATACATTGGTTCCAGACTGGAGTCATGAGCCATGTCATGAGGGGATAGTCCTTGTCATCCAGTAGCCAACCTTTAACTTTCCATGATGGATCAAATACAGCTAGTGAAGGGGATTGCGGCAGAATGAAGGAATCATGACTCCTGCTAGGATAATGGGAATTCACTTGCACTGCCTGTCATCACGTACCAGTTACACAGCGAGGGAGTGAAATCCCTTTCGGTTCATGAAAATGGCTGAATTTACATGACTCTAATGCCTTGTCAATTACATTGTTAAGTTTTATTAACTTCACATCAATTACGTTGTTAAGAGAAACAGGTGATTGGTATTAGTTGTCTCTGAGCACACATAAGTAGGCGATCTGGGGTGCATCAGCACCCCCGGAAATGATATTTTAATTTGATTTTGTAAGTTTCCTTTGATGTTTTATTTTATATACAGTGCCCCATCAGGGGCTGTTTACCCCTCTCATTTACTGGTTGGTGTTTAATTTATTGAGTTTTCTTTATCTCAGAAGAGTCCATAGAGAGGGGATACCCCTTTAAGGAGCTTTTAATTAGTTAATTAGTTAATTAGTTAATTTCTTTTGTTATTTTAAAAGAAGCATATAAATAGGGGATCTGGGGTACACCATCACCCCTGGAAATTATATCTTGGTTTAGTTAGTTAAGTTTCCTTTTGACATTTTGATCTTTGTAACAGTTTCGCACCAGGGGATGTCACGCCACTCATTTATTGATTTTTGTTTAATTTATTGATTTTTGTTTTTACTAAAAGAGTATATATAGGGGATAGCTGGGACACTAGATGTGTTGAAGGAGAGCTGTGAGACTGAACAAGTCAATTAACTCTTTCAAGAAAGAAAAGCTCTGTGTTTGGTTTTGGCTCGGATCCTTTAAAACATGAGACACATAGAAGGCAATGTACATGCAGTGAATGCATAGAGAAGCTTGCAATCCATGCAATCTATGCACTTATTTTACCTGTTTGTCTCTGGCAAGAGAAAATGAGCTAAAGGGCAGGATCTTCTGGTCGGTGATTGGGGACAGGGCCTGCTTGCCGGTGGGTAAAATGGTGCGGGATGAGGTCATGTGAAACTCGCGATGTCACTCCATGTCATTTCCATTTCCAGGTTGGCTGGGGCGCAGCCAAGTCAGCTGTGTGCCCGCCAACCTGTCAACGGCCTTTGAGGCCATTTAAAAAGTAATTGAGCTCATTACTGGACCTATCCGTCCAACCTTCAGGTTGGTGGGCAGGATGGGAGACCGGTCAGGCTTCAGAAGAAGCATGAACCCTCATCTACGGGCGGGATAAGGTTTCATGAAGGTATCTAAATTTTTAATAAAGGTTTCAATAAAAGTTATAGACATGTCCCAACTCATGTGACAGTGTCAGATGAGGGGACATGACAAGGACATTTTTCCACCATTTGGAGAACAATATTTAATTTGGAGCTGATTTCCCTTAGGCAGCACTTAGCCTCAGGGAGATGAGTGCGTGAAAGAGGGCACTGCTGGCTGAGGGAATCCCCCCCCCCCCCCCGCCGCCGCCGCCGCCGCCGCCGCCGACCGTACAGGGCGTGCATAGCGCTTCCTGACCGATGTCACACTGGCTGGGCCTTGATTGGCCCGCCCAGGTAAAATGGCAGTGTGCCCCCGATTGGAGGAAAATGTTTCCCAAAGACTTTCTCTGTGTACAGCGAGCCTCAGTGACGCCGCTCATGCAGCAGTATACCACAAACTGTGAGTTGTTGTTTAAATCATCACCAGAACTTTGAAGGTGCCAGGCAAATAAAAGTTTAGAGTGAGGCACCTTGATGGCCACAGCCAGTGCTGTCCTTGCCCTGCTTTAGATGTGCAGCTGTGGCTCCAACAGTTGGCAGATTTCAGCCACAGCCACTTTTGATGCATTGGTTTTCACTGAGTCTGAGATGAGAGGATTGCTCCCTAAAGACTGTTGGAGGATAACATCTCCTGCTGAGAATTCCATTGCACCACCCCAATGTGCATCCCCCCCAGCCCACCCTGACACCCCGTCTCCTTCTAGCAGCTTGTCCTGCTCTGAATTGGCTTTTCTCATTCTTCTATTCATGCTCAATTCACAGAGGGAAGCCGTGTCAGTCTACTAATACCTGGAAGCAAATAGATTCACCACAAGAACAGGAAAGTATTTCAGCACCAGCCAGATCACTCCCTGTGAACTAATCAAACTTTAGCCAAATATTGGAAAGTTCCAAAAACATGTACAATAGCAGCAACAGCCAGAAGAAATAATCCAACGCCTGGCCTGAAAATAGGTCACGATCCATTAGATAGCATTGGTGGGGGAGTTCTTTCATTCTGTTCAACTTTGTGTTCGGCTATGTGACATAAGACAGGGTGTTGATTGAAGTGACCAGTCAGAAAATGGTAGCACTGACATCAAATCCATGTTATATTCTAAGCTGCATCAAAATCTGCCTGCTCTGCAAGTTGCTGATGGTCATTAGATGCCCCTTTACCGAGATGGCATCCTGCACACTTCCCATTGGCAGTGTCTGTGAGCATCTCAGGCCTCATTTTTGACTGTTAGGGGTAAAGAACTAAGAACAGGTCCGGCTCAGCACCATTTAGCTTGCCTGGTACTTGAATTTCAAATTGGAAATTTCGAAAGCAATTATTTTTGTCATTATTTTCTAGGATGATCAATAGTCAGATTGAAATTACTGTATGCAGTTTTGGCATGGGAATACTGTACACATTCCTACCACTTTTGTCTGTATTGTACTGATTCATTATTTTCAGGGAATCAGGCGCCCTTGAAATGGAGAAGGATTTCACATCAGCATGTTAAACTGAGGCAACACCTGCCTTAACTGGTTGATGCTAAAGATCTCATGGCACTATTTGAAGAACAGAAGAATGTTCTCTTTGTCTTGGCCCTGAATCAACTCCACTAAAAACAGATTATCTGACCATTTCATGGCTGTTTGTGGGATGCAGCTGCATACAAAACTGGCTGCTGTGCTTGCTTGCATAGTGCTTACACTTCAAAACAAAAGTACTTCATTGGCTATGAAGCACTTTTGAACTTCCTGATGTGAGAGGCACTATATAAATACAAATTCATTCACTCGTCCATTAATCCTTCAGAATGAATGAAGCCGACAGTAACTTCGGGGGACGCTAGCTCATGATTCCTTTAGGTAGCACTAGTGTGATGTCTTTCATTCCATTTAACATCATCCCTGTTATGAGAAAATGGTCAATAAAGTCAAATTTACTGTTCCTTCAATACGCACATATTTACAGTTCTCAGTCAGATTATTTTCCAACCCATTTTTGCTTTCCTGTCTGTCTTCTACAGTGAACAATGTTTACATAGGTTTTGTTTGGCTACCGGTAGTTTGAAACATTATAGCACGTCCTAGAAAGTGTTTGGAAGACATTTTATAAATTTTAATTTTGAGCTTGTGATAGACTGAGTAACAAATTTGAGTGGGGGATCTAGCAATATCTTAACAAAATGTGTGAACCTGATGAATTAGTAAAGTATTCACTTAACAGGGATGGATTCTTTTAATAGGAATATACATAGTAGTTGTTGTTACTCATATAGTTTCATGCAGCAACAGTTCTCCAGCAACCCTCCCCCATGACCATTCTTCACGTGTGAGACGAGGTATTGAGGGATGACAGGGTTTTGCTGTACAAAGTCAATTCAATTTTGTCTTCACCCATCTTCCACACCCATAAACCTTCCAATAAGAGTCACAAACTGATTAATTTTCCCTTTGCTCACTCAGGGAAGCTAAGACTGGATATGGCTTTGGATTTTAGATTGTAACTTCTGCCAATTAATTCATGAGCTGATCTGTAAGGTTTACTTTCATAATCACATTGTGCATTTGCCTCCTAAGCATTTTATCCCAAATTACAGAAAAAAGAATTCACCTGAAGCGATTGTTTCAGGGGAGGGATATGATGTCTTTTGAGGTCAAACGTGGGCTAAAGGTTTAGGTGATTGTTATTCCCAGTGCAGGCATGAAAATATTACAGATTTTAAAGGTATATTTTCAGAGAACTTAAACACAAGACAGATGCAAATATATGGTCACCCTGGGGGCACCTGACTCCTTTGTGGATTGAAACACATGATTCCAGAGGACAAGGCAGTCATCCAGACTGTTATTGACTCAATGGTCAGGATATTTGGTGCCTGCCAGTGTCGGGCGTGTTTGGTGACGTGAGTGGGAATATGGCATGATCAGTTTCATGATGCCATGAGACCAGATTGCGATTATCCACTTGGCCTGCCAACGGCGCGTCATGTTTCTCACCATTGGATGTTGGGAATGTCATTATAACACATCAGCACATCATTATAAGGCCAGCCCGCTGAACTTGTCCCCACCCCCGCTGAATCACCCGCCCATGTCTGCGGGAAAACATGCTGACATTTATCAGGACAGCGCATAAGCAACGTGCACCTGGTGAGCTGCACTTTGCTCGGGACTTTGACATTTGTTTGCCTACCTTGCTCCTTGCTCCGGGCAGCACTCACTGTCATCAGCGCCAGGCTTCACAGACAGCACCACATCACCTTTAGGAGGATTCACGAGTAGGTCTCTACCCACCAGATTAACGATATGTGGGTGTCTTTTCAATGGCTGCAGGGCAAGATCTTGTTTAGGGAGTGGGGGGAGGAGTGGCTTCAGGCAAAGGAAGAGGCTGCAGGATGAGGGCTGTAATGGGGAAGGAGGGTATCCCAGGGTGTGTGTAGGGTCACATGTTGATCTGTGAAAGTGGCTTCAAAATAGTGAGGGCTGAGGAGGCAGTCTCCAGAGGAGATGAGGCCAGATGGAGATGTGAGGCTGTGTGTGAGAGAGTGAGTGGTGATGTCCCTTGAGCTGGCAGTGAGTGAGATGCCAGTGAATGTGTGATGGGCTTCAGTGTATGAGTTTAGAGTGATGAGATGATTGTTATACCCTGGCTGCATGGATGGGATCATTCATCCTCCATCTACATTGGATGGCCAACCTCTTCTGTGCAGCATTGGCACTGACTATCACTGCCACCACCTGCCATGCTGGATTGGTGAGGCTGCTCCCCATCCCATGGCCAGAGTGGGGGTAGAGGACAGCCCAGCGGCCTCCAGAGCATCCGAATGGCGTTCCAGTGATGCATAACTAAACTTGGAAACTGCAGTCTTTTTGCCTTTCATGGACAACTTTCCTGCAGTAGTTGTGGGCTGGAAGCTCTGAGACGTGTGCGCGCAGCTGGACTTTAAATATGGTGCCCGACATGATGAAGTGCCAAGGTGAATGGCGGGTGGGCGAATGAGAGCTTTCCTGGGAATGCATAAATAATCTGGTGGGTTTGGGATGAAAACCCACTGTCGCAGCTGGTGGGTAAAATGTTTCACCTGCCCCATTACTGCACAAATCTGAGGCAATTCTGCCCAGTGTTTTTTTCCTGAAAAGACATTCAAATGGGTAATTGAAATGTAATCGGGTCATTCAGTTACAAAACCCACGGATGTCCAAAAAACTCCCAACGTCTGAAAGGCCGAACCACAGGATGGGAAAAGTAAACAAGCCGCTACCATTTCTGAACTCGGAATTGGTCACATGATTAAAGAAGTCATGTTTGTTACCTGTCCTTTTCAAAAATAAAAGCAGAAACTGTTCAGATCAGAAACACGATGACAGATACCATCTGAGACGCCATCTGAAAAGCCATCAGACTAACTGCAAGACAACCACGTAGCCATGGTAAAACAACTATATCTTGAAGGTGGGAGAAGGATTCTCCACAAAACTCCACCAAAAAAAAAATCGTAGCGGCTTATTTATTTTTCCCATCTTGTGGTTCGACCTTTCACACATTGAGAGCTTTTCGGACATCCATTGGTTTTGTAACTGAATGACCCTATTAAATTTCAATTACCAAACTGTTCCATCTTCAAGATCACCTAAGAGACAATCTCCTGGCAATTCAACTACAAGAAGCCTCATAACTTACTGAGAATTCTCTATTTCACAAAACCTCCATTTAAGGCAAAGCATTAATTCATCTAAAAAATTACAGGCCTGTTATGAAAGAGACTGAAATAATTACTAATTATAATTGTACATCTTTTTTTCTTCAATTGTATCTAACCTTTGTGTGTATGGTAGTGTGTGTAAGACACTGTGTTTTAAACCTTCAAGACAAGTGTCTGTTAGTAAATAATCCTATTTATTTTTAAATTCAAAAAAGCTTGCTGCTGGAAGTCATTTAAATTGAGACAAACCACTCTGAGGACAAGAAAACCCACTAACCTCACACGTTAAAACACTTTGATCATAGACAACAATAAAACACATAAATCTGTCCATGACATGACCATATTTGATAATGAAATCCATCAAACCATCTTTCAATTGAAAATATAAATTGTATGACATTGAATATAATGATATTCAGAACAAAAGGAGAATACAACACTAGTTATTGGGTAATGTTATCCCTCTGCATTTTAATGTTATCCTCTCTCCTGGTTAAAAAAATATCTTTATGCTACAATATATGCCTCTATTTACATTAATTCTTAAAATGGGATCATCGATTTTTCACATTCCCCTAAATCATAGAGTTCTGTATTGGCCTAAAAGTCATTTTAGTTGTTCATTTGTTTTATTATTGCTAAAATGGCATACAGTCAGACCAGGACCATTCTTGTGCATACAGTCAGACCAGGACCATTGTTGTGCACACAGTCAGACCAGGACCATTCTTGTCCATAAAGTCACACCAGGACCATTCTTGTGCACACAGTCAGACCAGGACCATTCTTGTGCACACAGTCAGACAAGGACCATTCTTGTGCATACAGTCAGTCCAGGACCATTCTTGTGCACACAGTCAGACCAGGACCATTCTTGTGCATACAGTCAGACCAGGACCATTCTTGTGCACACAGTCAGACCAGGACCATTCTTGTGCACACAGTCAGACCAGGACCATTCTTGTGCATACAGTCAGACCAGGATAATTCCTGTGCATACAGTCAGACCAGGACCATTCTTGTCCATACAGTCACACCAGGACCATTCTTGTGCACACAGTCAGACCAGGACCATTCTTGTGCATACAGTCAGACCAGGACAATTCTTGTGCACACAGTCAGACCAGGACCATTCTTGAGCACACAGTCAGACCAGGACCATTCTTGTGCACACAGTCAGACCAGGATATTTCTTGTGCACACAGTCAGACCAGGACCATTCTTGTGCACACAGTCAGACCAGGACCATTCTTGTGCATACAATCAGACCAGGACAATTCTTGTGCACACAGTCAGACCAGGACAATCCTTGTGCACACAGTCAGACCAGGACCATTCTTGTGCATACAGTCAGACCAGGACCATTCTTGTGCACACAGTCAGACAAGGACCATTCTTGTGCACACAGTCAGACCAGGACCATTCGTGTGCATACAGTCAGACCAGGACCATTCGTGTTCATACAGTCAGACCAGGACCATTTTTGTGCACACAGTCAGACCAGGACCATTCTTGTGCACACAGTCAGACCAGGACCATTCGTGTGCAACCAGTCAGACCAGGACCATTCTTGTGCATACAGGCAGACCAGGACCATTCTTGTGCACACAGTAAGACAAGGACCCTTCTTGTACACACAGTCAGACAAGGACCATTTTTGTGCACACAGTCAGACCAGGACCATTCTTGTGCACACAGTCAGACCAGGACCATTCGTGTGCACCCAGTCAGACCAGGACAATTCTTGTGCATACAGGCAGACCAGGACTATTCTTGTGCACACAGAAAGACAAGGACCCTTCTTGTACACACAGTCAGACCAGGACCATTTTTTTGCATACAGTCAGACCAGGACCATTCTTGTGCACACAGTCAGACCAGGACCATTCTTGTGCATACAGTCAGACCAGGACCATTCTTGTCCATACAGTCATACCAGGACCATTCTTGTGCACACAGTCAGACCAGGACCATTCTTGTGCACAAAGTCAGACCAGGACCATTCTTGTGCACACAGTCAGACAAGGACCATTCTTGTGCACACAGTCAGACCAGGACCATTCTTGTGCACACAGTCAGACCAGGACCATTTTTGTACACACAGTCAGACCAGGACCATTCTTGTGCACACAGTCAGACCAGGACCATTCTTGTGCACACAGTCAGACCAGGACCATTCTTTTGCATACAGTCAAACCAGGACCATTCTTGTGCACACAGTCAGACCAGGACCATTCTTGTGCACACAGTCAGACCAGGACCATTCTTGTCCATACAGTCAGACCAGGACCATTCTTGCGCATACAGTCAGACCAGGACCATTCTTGTGCACACAGTCAGACCAGGACCATTCATGTGCACACAATCAGACCAGGACCATTCTTGTGCACCCTGTCAGACCAGGACCATTCTTGTGCATACAGTCAGACCAGGACCATTCTTGTGCACACAGTCAGACCAGGACCATTCTTGTGCACACAGTCAGACCAGGACCATTCTTGTGCACACAGTCAGACCAGGACCATTCTTTTGCACACAGTCAGACCAGGACCATTCTTGTGCACACAGTCAGACCAGGACCATTCTTGTGCACACAGTCAGACCAGGATATTTCTTGTGCACACAGTCAGACCAAGACCATTCTTGTGCACACAGTCAGACCAGGACTATTCTTGTGCATACAATCAGACCAGGACAATTCTTGTGCACACAGTCAGACCAGGACAATCCTTGTGCACACAGTCAGACCAGGACCATTCTTGTGCATACAGTCAGACCAGGACCATTCTTGTGCACACAGTCAGACAAGGACCATTCTTGTGCACACAGTCAGACCAGGACCATTCGTGTGCATACAGTCAGACCAGGACCATTCGTGTTCATACAGTCAGACCAGGACCATTTTTGTGCACACAGTCAGACCAGGACCATTCTTGTGCACACAGTCAGACCAGGACCATTCGTGTGCAACCAGTCAGACCAGGACCATTCTTGTGCATACAGGCAGACCAGGACCATTCTTGTGCACACAGTAAGACAAGGACCCTTCTTGTACACACAGTCAGACAAGGACCATTTTTGTGCAAACAGTCAGACCAGGACCATTCTTGTGCACACAGTCAGACCAGGACCATTCGTGTGCACCCAGTCAGACCAGGACAATTCTTGTGCATACAGGCAGACCAGGACTATTCTTGTGCACACAGAAAGACAAGGACCCTTCTTGTACACACAGTCAGACCAGGACCATTTTTTTTGCATACAGTCAGACCAGGACCATTCTTGTGCACACAGTCAGACCAGGACCATTCTTGTGCATACAGTCAGACCAGGACCATTCTTGTCCATACAGTCATACCAGGACCATTCTTGTGCACACAGTCAGACCAGGACCATTCTTGTGCACAAAGTCAGACCAGGACCATTCTTGTGCACACAGTCAGACAAGGACCATTCTTGTGCACACAGTCAGACCAGGACCATTCTTGTGCACACAGTCAGACCAGGACCATTTTTGTACACACAGTCAGACCAGGACCATTCTTGTGCACACAGTCAGACCAGGACCATTCTTGTGCACACAGTCAGACCAGGACCATTCTTTTGCATACAGTCAAACCAGGACCATTCTTGTGCACACAGTCAGACCAGGACCATTCTTGTGCACACAGTCAGACCAGGACCATTCTTGTCCATACAGTCAGACCAGGACCATTCTTGCGCATACAGTCAGACCAGGACCATTCTTGTGCACACAGTCAGACCAGGACCATTCATGTGCACACAATCAGACCAGGACCATTCTTGTGCACCCTGTCAGACCAGGACCATTCTTGTGCATACAGTCAGACCAGGACCATTCTTGTGCACACAGTCAGACCAGGACCATTCTTGTGCACACAGTCAGACCAGGACCATTCTTGTGCACACAGTCAGACCAGGACCATTCTTTTGCACACAGTCAGACCAGGACCATTCTTGTGCACACAGTCAGACCAGGACCATTCTTGTGCACACAGTCAGACCAGGATATTTCTTGTGCACACAGTCAGACCAAGACCATTCTTGTGCACCCAGTCAGACCAGGACTATTCTTGTGCATACAATCAGACCAGGACAATTCTTGTGCACACAGTCAGACCAGGACAATCCTTGTGCACAGAGTCAGACCAGGACCATTCTTGTGCATACAGTCAGACCAGGACCATTCTTGTGCACACAGTCAGACAAGGACCATTCTTGTGCACACAGTCAGACCAGGACCATTCGTGTGCATACAGTCAGACCAGGACCATTCGTGTTCATACAGTCAGACCAGGACCATTTTTGTGCACACAGTCAGACCAGGACCATTCTTGTGCACACAGTCAGACCAGGACCATTCGTGTGCAACCAGTCAGACCAGGACCATTCTTGTGCATACAGGCAGACCAGGACCATTCTTGTGCACACAGTAAGACAAGGACCCTTCTTGTACACACAGTCAGACAAGGACCATTTTTGTGCAAACAGTCAGACCAGGACCATTCTTGTGCACACAGTCAGACCAGGACCATTCGTGTGCACCCAGTCAGACCAGGACAATTCTTGTGCATACAGGCAGACCAGGACTATTCTTGTGCACACAGAAAGACAAGGACCCTTCTTGTACACATAGTCAGACCAGGACCATTTTTTTTGCATACAGTCAGACCAGGACCATTCTTGTGCACACAGTCAGACCAGGACCATTCTTGTGCATACATGCAGACCAGGACCATTCCTGTGCATACAGTCAGACCAGGACCATTCTTGTCCATACAGTCGGACTAGGACCATTCTTGTGCACACAGTCAGACCAGGACCATTCTTGCGCATACAGTCCGACCAGGACCATTCTTGTGCACACAGTCAGACCAGGACCATTCTTGTGCGCACAGTCAGACCAGGACCATTCTTGTGCACACAGACAGACCAGGACCATTCGTGTGCACCGTCAGACCAGGACAATTCTTGTGCATACAGGCAGACCAGGACCATTCTTGTGCACACAGTAAGACAAGGACCCTTCTTGTACACACAGTCAGACCAGGACCATTTTTGTGCACACAGTCAGACCAGGACCATTCTTGTGCACACAGTCAGACCAGGACCAGTCGTGTGCACCCAGACAGACCAGGACAATTCTTGTGCATACAGGCAGACCAGGACCATTCTTGTGCACACAGTAAGACAAGGACCCTTCTTGTACACACAGTCAGACCAGGACCATTTTTGTGCATACAGTCAGACCAGGACCATTCTTGTGCACAAAGTCAGACCAGGACCATTCTTGTGCGTACATGCAGACCAGGACCATTCCTGTGCATACATGCAGACCAGGACCATTCTTGTGCACAAAGTCAGACCAGGACCATTCTTGTGCATACAGTCAGACCAGGACCATTCTTGTGCATACAGTCAGACCAGGACCATTCTTGTCCATACAGTCATACCAGGACCATTCTTGTGCACACAGTCAGACCAGGACCATTCTTGTGCACAAAGTCAGACCAGGACCATTCTTGTGCACACAGTCAGACAAGGACCATTCTTGTGCACACAGTCAGACCAGGACCATTCTTGTGCACACAGTCAGACCAGGACCATTTTTGTACACACAGTCAGACCAGGACCATTCTTGTGCACACAGTCAGACCAGGACCATTCTTGTGCACACAGTCAGACCAGGACCATTCTTTTGCACACAGTCAAACCAGGACCATTCTTGTGCACACAGTCAGACCAGGACCATTCTTGTGCACACAGTCAGACCAGGACCATTCTTGTCCATACAGTCAGACCAGGACCATTCTTGCGCATACAGTCAGACCAGGACCATTCTTGTGCACACAGTCAGACCAGGACCATTCATGTGCACACAATCAGACCAGGACCATTCTTGTGCACCCTGTCAGACCAGGACCATTCTTGTGCATACAGTCAGACCAGGACCATTCTTGTGCACACAGTCAGACCAGGACCATTCTTGTGCACACAGTCAGACCAGGACCATTCTTGTGCACACAGTCAGACCAGGACCATTCTTTTGCACACAGTCAGACCAGGACCATTCTTGTGCACACAGTCAGACCAGGACCATTCTTGTGCACACAGTCAGACCAGGATATTTCTTGTGCACACAGTCAGACCAAGACCATTCTTGTGCACACAGTCAGACCAGGACTATTCTTGTGCATACAATCAGACCAGGACAATTCTTGTGCACACAGTCAGACCAGGACAATCCTTGTGCACACAGTCAGACCAGGACCATTCTTGTGCATACAGTCAGACCAGGACCATTCTTGTGCACACAGTCAGACAAGGACCATTCTTGTGCACACAGTCAGACCAGGACCATTCGTGTGCATACAGTCAGACCAGGACCATTCGTGTTCATACAGTCAGACCAGGACCATTTTTGTGCACACAGTCAGACCAGGACCATTCTTGTGCACACAGTCAGACCAGGACCATTCGTGTGCAACCAGTCAGACCAGGACCATTCTTGTGCATACAGGCAGACCAGGACCATTCTTGTGCACACAGTAAGACAAGGACCCTTCTTGTACACACAGTCAGACAAGGACCATTTTTGTGCAAACAGTCAGACCAGGACCATTCTTGTGCACACAGTCAGACCAGGACCATTCGTGTGCACCCAGTCAGACCAGGACAATTCTTGTGCATACAGGCAGACCAGGACTATTCTTGTGCACACAGAAAGACAAGGACCCTTCTTGTACACATAGTCAGACCAGGACCATTTTTTTTGCATACAGTCAGACCAGGACCATTCTTGTGCACACAGTCAGACCAGGACCATTCTTGTGCATACATGTAGACCAGGACCATTCCTGTGCATACAGTCAGACCAGGACCATTCTTGTCCATACAGTCGGACTAGGACCATTCTTGTGCACACAGTCAGACCAGGACCATTCTTGCGCATACAGTCCGACCAGGACCATTCTTGTGCACACAGTCAGACCAGGACCATTCTTGTGCGCACAGTCAGACCAGGACCATTCTTGTGCACACAGACAGACCAGGACCATTCGTGTGCACCGTCAGACCAGGACAATTCTTGTGCATACAGGCAGACCAGGACCATTCTTGTGCACACAGTAAGACAAGGACCCTTCTTGTACACACAGTCAGACCAGGACCATTTTTGTGCACACAATCAGACCAGGACCATTCTTGTGCACACAGTCAGACCAGGACTAGTCGTGTGCACCCAGACAGACCAGGACAATTCTTGTCCATACAGGCAGACCAGGACCATTCTTGTGCACACAGTAAGACAAGGACACTTCTTGTACACACAGTCAGACCAGGACCATTTTTGTGCATACAGTCAGACCAGGACCATTCTTGTGCACAAAGTCAGACCAGGACCATTCTTGTGCATACATGCAGACCAGGACCATTCCTGTGCATACATGCAGACCAGGACCATTCTTGTGCACAAAGTCAGACCAGGACCATTCTTGTGCATACAGTCAGACCAGGACCATTCTTGTGCATACAGTCAGACCAGGACCATTCTTGTCCATACAGTCATACCAGGACCATTCTTGTGCACACAGTCAGACCAGGACCATTCTTGTGCACAAAGTCAGACCAGGACCATTCTTGTGCACACAGTCAGACAAGGACCATTCTTGTGCACACAGTCAGACCAGGACCATTCTTGTGCACACAGTCAGACCAGGACCATTTTTGTACACACAGTCAGACCAGGACCATTCTTGTGCACACAGTCAGACCAGGACCATTCTTGTGCATACAGGCAGACCAGGACCATTCTTGTGCACACAGTAAGACAAGGACCCTTCTTGTACACACAGTCAGACAAGGACCATTTTTGTGCAAACAGTCAGACCAGGACCATTCTTGTGCACACAGTCAGACCAGGACCATTCGTGTGCACCCAGTCAGACCAGGACAATTCTTCTGCACACAGTCAGACCAGGACCATTCTTGCGCATACAGTCCGACCAGGACCATTCTTGTGCACACAGTCATACCAGGACCATTCTTGTGCACACAGTCAGACCAGGACCATTCTTGTGCACAAAGTCAGACCAGGACCATTCTTGTGCACACAGTCAGACAAGGACCATTCTTGTGCACACAGTCAGACCAGGACCATTCTTGTGCACACAGTCAGACCAGGACCATTTTTGTACACACAGTCAGACCAGGACCATTCTTGTGCACACAGTCAGACCAGGACCATTCTTGTGCACACAGTCAGACCAGGACCATTCGTGTGCAACCAGTCAGACCAGGACCATTCTTGTGCATACAGGCAGACCAGGACCATTCTTGTGCACACAGTAAGACAAGGACCCTTCTTGTACACACAGTCAGACAAGGACCATTTTTGTGCAAACAGTCAGACCAGGACCATTCTTGTGCACACAGTCAGACCAGGACCATTCGTGTGCACCCAGTCAGACCAGGACAATTCTTGTGCACACAGTCAGACCAGGACCATTCTTGCGCATACAGTCCGACCAGGACCATTCTTGTGCACACAGTCAGACCAGGACCATTCTTGTGCGCACAGTCAGACCAGGACCATTCTTGTACACACAGTCAGACCAGGACCATTTTTTTTGCATACAGTCAGACCAGGACCATTCTTGTGCACACAGTCAGACCAGGACCATTCTTGTGCATACATGCAGACCAGGACCATTCCTGTGCATACAGTCAGACCAGGACCATTCTTGTCCATACAGTCGGACTAGGACCATTCTTGTGCACACAGTCAGACCAGGACCATTCTTGCGCATACAGTCCGACCAGGACCATTCTTGTGCACACAGTCAGACCAGGACCATTCTTGTGCGCACAGTCAGACCAGGACCATTCTTGTGCACACAGTCAGACCAGGACCATTCGTGTGCACCGTCAGACCAGGACAATTCTTGTGCATACAGGCAGACCAGGACCATTCTTGTGCACACAGTAAGACAAGGACCCTTCTTGTACACACAGTCAGACCAGGACCATTTTTGTGCACACAGTCAGACCAGGTCCATTCTTGTGCACACAGTCAGACCAGGACCAGTCGTGTGCACCCAGACAGACCAGGACAATTCTTGTGCATACAGGCAGACCAGGACCATTCTTGTGCACACAGTAAGACAAGAACCCTTCTTGTACACACAGTCAGACCAGGACCATTTTTGTGCATACAGTCAGACCAGGACCATTCTTGTGCACAAAGTCAGACCAGGACCATTCTTGTGCATACATGCAGACCAGGACCATTCCTGTGCATACATGCAGACCAGGACCATTCTTGTGCACAAAGTCAGACCAGGACCATTCTTGTGCATACAGTCAGACCAGGACCATTCTTGTGCATACAGTCAGACCAGGACCATTCTTGTCCATACAGTCATACCAGGACCATTCTTGTGCACACAGTCAGACCAGGACCATTCTTGTGCACAAAGTCAGACCAGGACCATTCTTGTGCACACAGTCAGACCAGGACCATTCTTGTACACACAGTCAGACCAGGACCATTCTTGTGCACACAGTCAGACCAGGACCATTTTTGTACACACAGTCAGACCAGGACCATTCTTGTGCACACAGTCAGACCAGGACCATTCTTGTGCACACAGTCAGACCAGGACCATTCTTTTGCATACAGTCAAACCAGGACCATTCTTGTGCACACAGTCAGACCAGGACCATTCTTGTGCACACAGTCAGACCAGGACCATTCTTGTCCATACAGTCAGACCAGGACCATTCTTGCGCATACAGTCAGACCAGGACCATTCTTGTGCACACAGTCAGACCAGGACCATTCATGTGCACACAATCAGACCAGGACCATTCTTGTGCACCCTGTCAGACCAGGACCATTCTTGTGCATACAGTCAGACCAGGACCATTCTTGTGCACACAGTCAGACCAGGACCATTCTTGTGCACACAGTCAGACCAGGACCATTCTTGTGCACACAGTCAGACCAGGACCATTCTTTTGCACACAGTCAGACCAGGACCATTCTTGTGCACACAGTCAGACCAGGACCATTCTTGTGCACACAGTCAGACCAGGATATTTCTTGTGCACACAGTCAGACCAAGACCATTCTTGTGCACACAGTCAGACCAGGACTATTCTTGTGCATACAATCAGACCAGGACAATTCTTGTGCACACAGTCAGACCAGGACAATCCTTGTGCACACAGTCAGACCAGGACCATTCTTGTGCATACAGTCAGACCAGGACCATTCTTGTGCACACAGTCAGACAAGGACCATTCTTGTGCACACAGTCAGACCAGGACCATTCGTGTGCATACAGTCAGACCAAGACCATTCGTGTTCATACAGTCAGACCAGGACCATTCTTGTGCATACAGGCAGTCCAGGACCATTCTTGTGCACACAGTAAGACAAGGACCCTTCTTGTACACACAGTCAGACAAGGACCATTTTTGTGCAAACAGTCAGACCAGGACCATTCTTGTGCACACAGTCAGACCAGGACCATTCGTGTGCAACCAGTCAGACCAGGACCATTCTTGTGCATACAGGCAGACCAGGACCATTCTTGTGCACACAGTAAGACAAGGACCCTTCTTGTACACACAGTCAGACAAGGACCATTTTTGTGCAAACAGTCAGACCAGGACCATTCTTGTGCACACAGTCAGACCAGGACCATTCGTGTGCACCCAGTCAGACCAGGACAATTCTTGTGCATACAGGCAGACCAGGACTATTCTTGTGCACACAGAAAGACAAGGACCCTTCTTGTACACATAGTCAGACCAGGACCATTTTTTTTGCATACAGTCAGACCAGGACCATTCTTGTGCACACAGTCAGACCAGGACCATTCTTGTGCATACATGCAGACCAGGACCATTCGTGTGCATACAGTCAGACCAGGACCATTCTTGTCCATACAGTCGGACTAGGACCATTCTTGTGCACACAGTCAGACCAGGACCATTCTTGCGCATACAGTCCGACCAGGACCATTCTTGTGCACACAGTCAGACCAGGACCATTCTTGTGCGCACAGTCAGACCAGGACCATTCTTGTGCACACAGACAGACCAGGACCATTCGTGTGCACCGTCAGACCAGGACAATTCTTGTGCATACAGGCAGACCAGGACCATTCTTGTGCACACAGTAAGACAAGGACCCTTCTTGTACACACAGTCAGACCAGGACCATTTTTGTGCACACAATCAGACCAGGACCATTCTTGTGCACACAGTCAGACCAGGACTAGTCGTGTGCACCCAGACAGACCAGGACAATTCTTGTCCATACAGGCAGACCAGGACCATTCTTGTGCACACAGTAAGACAAGGACACTTCTTGTACACACAGTCAGACCAGGACCATTTTTGTGCATACAGTCAGACCAGGACCATTCTTGTGCACAAAGTCAGACCAGGACCATTCTTGTGCATACATGCAGACCAGGACCATTCCTGTGCATACATGCAGACCAGGACCATTCTTGTGCACAAAGTCAGACCAGGACCATTCTTGTGCATACAGTCAGACCAGGACCATTCTTGTGCATACAGTCAGACCAGGACCATTCTTGTCCATACAGACATACCAGGACCATTCTTGTGCACACAGTCAGACCAGGACCATTCTTGTGCACAAAGTCAGACCAGGACCATTCTTGTGCACACAGTCAGACAAGGACCATTCTTGTGCACACAGTCAGACCAGGACCATTCTTGTGCACACAGTCAGACCAGGACCATTTTTGTACACACAGTCAGACCAGGACCATTCTTCTGCACACAGTCAGACCAGGACCATTCTTGTGCACACAGTCAGACCAGGACCATTCGTGTGCAACCAGTCAGACCAGGACCATTCTTGTGCATACAGGCAGACCAGGACCATTCTTGTGCACACAGTAAGACAAGGACCCTTCTTGTACACACAGTCAGACAAGGACCATTTTTGTGCAAACAGTCAGACCAGGACCATTCTTGTGCACACAGTCAGACCAGGACCATTCGTGTGCACCCAGTCAGACCAGGACAATTCTTGTGCACACAGTCAGACCAGGACCATTCTTGCGCATACAGTCCGACCAGGACCATTCTTGTGCACACAGTCAGACCAGGACCATTCTTGTGCGCACAGTCAGACCAGGACCATTCTTGTACTCACAGTCAGACCAGGACCATTTTTTTTTGCATACAGTCAGACCAGGACCATTCTTGTGCACACAGTCAGACCAGGACCATTCTTGTGCATACATGCAGACCAGGACCATTCCTGTGCATACAGTCAGACCAGGACCATTCTTGTCCATACAGTCGGACTAGGACCATTCTTGTGCACACAGTCAGACCAGGACCATTCTTGCGCATACAGTCCGACCAGGACCATTCTTGTGCACACAGTCAGACCAGGACCATTCTTGTGCGCACAGTCAGACCAGGACCATTCTTGTGCACACAGACAGACCAGGACCATTCGTGTGCACCGTCAGACCAGGACAATTCTTGTGCATACAGGCAGACCAGGACCATTCTTGTGCACACAGTAAGACAAGGACCCTTCTTGTACACACAGTCAGACCAGGACCATTTTTGTGCACACAATCAGACCAGGACCATTCTTGTGCACACAGTCAGACCAGGACTAGTCGTGTGCACCCAGACAGACCAGGACAATTCTTGTCCATACAGGCAGACCAGGACCATTCTTGTGCACACAGTAAGACAAGGACACTTCTTGTACACACAGTCAGACCAGGACCATTTTTGTGCATACAGTCAGACCAGGACCATTCTTGTGCACAAAGTCAGACCAGGACCATTCTTGTGCATACATGCAGACCAGGACCATTCCTGTGCATACATGCAGACCAGGACCATTCTTGTGCACAAAGTCAGACCAGGACCATTCTTGTGCATACAGTCAGACCAGGACCATTCTTGTGCATACAGTCAGACCAGGACCATTCTTGTCCATACAGACATACCAGGACCATTCTTGTGCACACAGTCAGACCAGGACCATTCTTGTGCACAAAGTCAGACCAGGACCATTCTTGTGCACACAGTCAGACAAGGACCATTCTTGTGCACACAGTCAGACCAGGACCATTCTTGTGCACACAGTCAGACCAGGACCATTTTTGTACACACAGTCAGACCAGGACCATTCTTCTGCACACAGTCAGACCAGGACCATTCTTGTGCACACAGTCAGACCAGGACCATTCGTGTGCAACCAGTCAGACCAGGACCATTCTTGTGCATACAGGCAGACCAGGACCATTCTTGTGCACACAGTAAGACAAGGACCCTTCTTGTACACACAGTCAGACAAGGACCATTTTTGTGCAAACAGTCAGACCAGGACCATTCTTGTGCACACAGTCAGACCAGGACCATTCGTGTGCACCCAGTCAGACCAGGACAATTCTTGTGCACACAGTCAGACCAGGACCATTCTTGCGCATACAGTCCGACCAGGACCATTCTTGTGCACACAGTCAGACCAGGACCATTCTTGTGCGCACAGTCAGACCAGGACCATTCTTGTACACACAGTCAGACCAGGACCATTTTTTTTTGCATACAGTCAGACCAGGACCATTCTTGTGCACACAGTCAGACCAGGACCATTCTTGTGCATACATGCAGACCAGGACCATTCCTGTGCATACAGTCAGACCAGGACCATTCTTGTCCATACAGTCGGACTAGGACCATTCTTGTGCACACAGTCAGACCAGGACCATTCTTGCGCATACAGTCCGACCAGGACCATTCTTGTGCACACAGTCAGACCAGGACCATTCTTGTGCGCACAGTCAGACCAGGACCATTCTTGTGCACACAGTCAGACCAGGACCATTCGTGTGCACCGTCAGACCAGGACAATTCTTGTGCATACAGGCAGACCAGGACCATTCTTGTGCACACAGTAAGACAAGGACCCTTCTTGTACACACAGTCAGACCAGGACCATTTTTGTGCACACAGTCAGACCAGGACCATTCTTGTGCACACAGTCAGACCAGGACCAGTCGTGTGCACCCAGACAGACCAGGACAATTCTTGTGCATACAGGCAGACCAGGACCATTCTTGTGCACACAGTAAGACAAGGACCCTTCTTGTACACACAGTCAGACCAGGACCATTTTTGTGCATACAGTCAGACCAGGACCATTCTTGTGCACAAAGTCAGACCAGGACCATTCTTGTGCATACATGCAGACCAGGACCATTCCTGTGCATACATGCAGACCAGGACCATTCTTGTGCACAAAGTCAGACCAGGACCATTCTTGTGCATACAGTCAGACCAGGACCATTCTTGTGCATACAGTCAGACCAGGACCATTCTTGTCCATACAGTCATACCAGGACCATTCTTGTGCACACAGTCAGACCAGGACCATTCTTGTGCACAAAGTCAGACCAGGACCACTCTTGTGCACACAGTCAGACCAGGACCATTCTTGTACACACAGTCAGACCAGGACCATTCTTGTGCACACAGTCAGACCAGGACCATTTTTGTACACACAGTCAGACCAGGACCATTCTTGTGCACACAGTCAGACCAGGACCATTCTTGTGCACACAGTCAGACCAGGACCATTCTTTTGCATACAGTCAAACCAGGACCATTCTTGTGCACACAGTCAGACCAGGACCATTCTTGTGCACACAGTCAGACCAGGACCATTCTTGTCCATACAGTCAGACCAGGACCATTCTTGCGCATACAGTCAGACCAGGACCATTCTTGTGCACACAGTCAGACCAGGACCATTCATGTGCACACAATCAGACCAGGACCATTCTTGTGCACCCTGTCAGACCAGGACCATTCTTGTGCATACAGTCAGACCAGGACCATTCTTGTGCACACAGTCAGACCAGGACCAATCTTGTGCACACAGTCAGACCAGGACCATTCTTGTGCACACAGTCAGACCAGGACCATTCTTTTGCACACAGTCAGACCAGGACCATTCTTGTGCACACAGTCAGACCAGGACCATTCTTGTGCACACAGTCAGACCAGGATATTTCTTGTGCACACAGTCAGACCAAGACCATTCTTGTGCACACAGTCAGACCAGGACTATTCTTGTGCATACAATCAGACCAGGACAATTCTTGTGCACACAGTCAGACCAGGACAATCCTTGTGCACACAGTCAGACCAGGACCATTCTTGTGCATACAGTCAGACCAGGACCATTCTTGTGCACACAGTCAGACAAGGACCATTCTTGTGCACACAGTCAGACCAGGACCATTCGTGTGCATACAGTCAGACCAGGACCATTCGTGTTCATACAGTCAGACCAGGACCATTCTTGTGCATACAGGCAGACCAGGACCATTCTTGTGCACACAGTAAGACAAGGACCCTTCTTGTACACACAGTCAGACAAGGACCATTTTTGTGCAAACAGTCAGACCAGGACCATTCTTGTGCACACAGTCAGACCAGGACCATTCGTGTGCACCCAGTCAGACCAGGACAATTCTTGTGCATACAGGCAGACCAGGACTATTCTTGTGCACACAGAAAGACAAGGACCCTTCTTGTACACACAGTCAGACCAGGACCATTTTTTTTGCATACAGTCAGACCAGGACCATTCTTGTGCACACAGTCAGACCAGGACCATTCTTGTGCATACATGCAGACCAGGACCATTCCTGTGCATACAGTCAGACCAGGACCATTCTTGTCCATACAGTCGGACTAGGACCATTCTTGTGCACACAGTCAGACCAGGACCATTCTTGCGCATACAGTCCGACCAGGACCATTCTTGTGCACACAGTCAGACCAGGACCATTCTTGTGCGCACAGTCAGACCAGGACCATTCTTGTGCACACAGTCAGACCAGGACCATTCGTGTGCACCGTCAGACCAGGACAATTCTTGTGCATACAGGCAGACCAGGACCATTCTTGTGCACACAGTAAGACAAGGACCCTTCTTGTACACACAGTCAGACCAGGACCATTTTTGTGCACACAGTCAGACCAGGACCATTCTTGTGCACACAGTCAGACCAGGACCAGTCGTGTGCACCCAGTCAGACCAGGACAATTCTTGTGCATACAGGCAGACCAGGACCATTCTTGTGCACACAGTAAGACAAGGACCCTTCTTGTACACACAGTCAGACCAGGACCATTTTTGTGCATACAGTCAGACCAGGACCATTCTTGTGCACAAAGTCAGACCTGGACCATTCTTGTGCATACATGCAGACCAGGACCATTCCTTTGCATACATGCAGACCAGGACCATTCTTGTGCACAAAGTCAGACCAGGACCATTCTTGTGCATACAGTCAGACCAGGACCATTCTTGTGCATACAGTCAGACCAGGACCATTCATGTCCATACAGACATACCAGGACCATTCTTGTGCACACAGTCAGACCAGGACCATTCTTGTGCACAAAGTCAGACCAGGACCATTCTTGTGCACACAGTCAGAGAAGGACCATTCTTGTGCACACTGTCAGACCAGGACCATTCTTGTGCACACAGTCAGACCAGGACCATTTTTGTACACACAGTCAGACCAGGACCATTCTTGTGCACAGTCAGACCAGGACCATTCTTGTGCACACAGTCAGACCAGGACCATTCTTTTGCATACAGTCAAACCAGGACCATTCTTGTGCACACAGTCAGACCAGGACCATTCTTGTGCACACAGTCAGACCAGGACCATTCTTGTCCATACAGTCAGACCAGGACCATTCTTGCGCATACAGTCAGACCAGGACCATTCTGGTGCACACAGTCAGACCAGGACCATTCATGTGCACACAATCAGACCAGGACCATTCTTGTGCACCCAGTCAGACCAGGACCATTCTTGTGCATACAGTCAGACCAGGACCATTCTTGTGCACACAGTCAGACCAGGACCATTCTTGTGCACACATTCAGACCAGGACCATTCTTGTGCACACAGTCAGACCAGGACCATTCTTTTGCACACAGTCAGACCAGGACCATTCTTGTGCAGACAGTCAGACCAGGACCATTCTTGTGCACACAGTCAGACCAGGACCATTCTTTTGCACAGAGTCAGACCAGGACCATTCTTGTGCACACAGTCAGACCAGGACCATTCTTGTGCACAAAGTCAGACCAGGACCATTGTTGTGCACACAGTCAGACAAGGACCATTCTTGTGCACAAAGTCAGACCAGGACCATTCTTGTGCACACACTCAGACCAGGACCATTTTTGTACACACAGTCAGACCAGGACCATTCTTGTGCACACAGTCAGACCAGGACCATTCTTGTGCACACAGTCAGACCAGGACCATTCTTTTGCATACAGTCAAACCAGGACCATTCTTGTGCACACAGTCAGACCAGGACCATTCTTGTGCACACAGTCAGACCAGGACCATTCTTGTCCATACAGTCAGACCAGGACCATTCTTGCACATACAGTCAGACCAGGACCATTCTTGTGCACACAGTCAGACCAGGACCATTCTTGTGCACACAATCAGACCAGGACCATTCTTGTGCACACAGTCAGACCAGGACCATTCTTGTGCATACAGTCAGACCAGGACCATTCTTGTGCACACACTCAGACCAGGACCATTCTTGTGCACACAGTCAGACCAGGACCATTCTTGTGCACACAGTCAGACCAGGACCATTCTTTTGCACACAGTCAGACCAGGACCATTCTTGTGCACACAGTCAGACCAGGACCATTCTTGTGCACACAGTCAGACCAGGACCATTCTTGTGCACACAGTCAGACCAGGACCATTCTTGTGCACACAGTCAGACCAGGACCATTCGTGTGCACCCAGTCAGACCAGGACAATTCTTGTGCATACAGGCAGACCAGGACCATTCTTGTGCACAAAGTAAGACAAGGACACTTCTTGTACACACAGTCAGACCAGGACCATTTTTTGCATACAGTCAGACCAGGACCATTCTTGTGCACACAGTCAGACCAGGACAATTCTTGTGCATACATGCAGACCAGGACCATTCCTGTGCATACAGTCAGACCAGGACCATTCTGGTGCACAAAGTCAGACCAGGACCATTCTTGTGCATACAGTCAGACCAGGACCATTCTTGTGCATACAGTCAGACCAGGACCATTCTTGTCCATACAGTCATACCAGGACCATTCTTGTGCACACAGTCAGACCAGGACCATTCTTGTGCACAAAGTCAGACCAGGACCATTCTTGTGCACACAGTCAGACAAGGACCATTCTTGTGCACACCGTCAGACCAGGACCATTCTTGTGCACACAGTCAGACCAGGACCATTTTTGTACACACAGTCAGACCAGGACCATTCTTGTGCACACAGTCAGACCAGGACCATTCTTGTGCATACAGTCAAACCAGGACCTTTCTTGTGCACACAGTCAGACCAGGACCAATCTTGTGCACACAGTCAGACCAGGAAAATTCTTGTCCATAATGTCAGACCAGGACCATTCTTGCGCATACTGTCAGACCAGGACCATTCTTGTGCACACAGTCAGACCAGGACAAATCTTGTGCACACAATCAGACCAGGACCATTCTTGTGCACACAGTCAGACCAGGACCATTCTTGTGCATACAGTCAGACCAGGACCATTCTTGTGCACACAGTCAGACCAGGACCATTCTTGTGCACACAGTCAGACCAGGACCATTCTTGTGCAAACAGTCAGACCAGGATATTTCTTGTGCACACAGTCAGACCAAGACCATTCTTGTGCACACAGACAGACCAGGACTATTCTTGTGCATACAATCAGACCAGGACAATTCTTGTGCACACAGTCAGACCAGGACAATCCTTGTGCACACAGTCAGACCAGGACCATTCTTGTGCATACAGTCAGACCAGGACCATTCTTGTGCACACAGTCAGACAAGGACCATTCTTGTGCACACAGTCAGACCAGGACCATTCGTGTGCATACAGTCAGACCAGGACCATTCGTGTTCATACAGTCAGACCAGGACCATTTTTTTGCACACAGTCAGACCAGGACCATTCTTGTGCACACAGTCAGACCAGGACCATTCGTGTGCACCCAGTCAGACCAGGACCATTCTTGTGCAGACAGGCAGACCAGGACCATTCTTGTGCACACAGTAAGACAAGGACCCTTCTTGTACACACAGTCAGACCAGGACCATTTTTGTGCACACAGTCAGACCAGGACCATTCTTGTGCACACAGTCAGACCAGGACCATTCGTGTGCACCCAGTCAGACCAGGACAATTCTTGTGCATACAAGCAGACCAGGACCATTCTTGTGCACACAGTAAGACAAGGACCCTTCTTGTACACACAGTCAGACCAGGACCATTTTTGTGCATACAGTCAGACCAGGACCATTCTTGTGCACACAGTCAGACCAGGACCATTCTTGTGCATACATGCAGACCAGGACCATTCCTGTGCATACAGTCAGACCAGGACCATTCTTGTCCATACAGTCGGACTAGGACCATTCTTGTGCACACAGTCAGACCAGGACCATTCTTGCGCATACAGTCCGACCAGGACCATTCTTGTGCACACAGTCAGACCAGGACCATTCTTGTGCGCACAGTCAGACCAGGACCATTCTTGTGCACACAGTCAGACCAGGACCATTCGTGTGCACCGTCAGACCAGGACAATTCTTGTGCATACATGCAGACCAGGACCATTCTTGTGCACACAGTAAGACAAGGACCCTTCTTGTACACACAGTCAGACCAGGACCATTTTTGTGCACACAGTCAGACCAGGACCATTCTTGTGCACACAGTCAGACCAGGACTAGTCGTGTGCACCCAGTCAGACCAGGACAATTCTTGTGCATATAGGCAGACCAGGACCATTCTTGTGCACACAGTAAGACAAGGACCCTTCTTGTACACCCAGTCAGACCAGGACCATTTTTGTGCATACAGTCAGACCAGGACCATTCTTGTGCACACAGTCAGACCAGGACCATTCTTGTGCATACATGCAGACCAGGACCATTCCTGTGCATACAGTCAGACCAGGACCATTCTTGTGCACAAAGTCAGACCAGGACCATTCTTGTGCATACAGTCAGACCAGGACCATTCTTGTGCATAGAGTCAGACCAGGACCATTCTTGTCCATACAGTCATACCAGGACCATTCTTGTGCACACAGTCAGTCCAGGACCATTCTTGTGCACAAAGTCAGACCAGGACCATTCTTGTGCACACAGTCAGACAAGGACCATTCTTGTGCACACAGTCAGACCAGGACCATTCTTGTGCACACAGTCAGACCAGGACCATTTTTGTACACACAGTCAGACCAGGACCATTCTTGTGCACACAGTCAGACCAGGACCATTCTTGTGCACACAGTCAGACCAGGACCATTCTTTTGCATACAGTCAAACCAGGACCATTCTTGTGCACACAGTCAGACGAGGACCATTCTTGTGCACACAGTCAGACCAGGATATTTCTTGTGCACACAGTCAGACCAAGACCATTCTTGTGCACACAGTCAGACCAGGACTATTCTTGTGCATACAATCAGACCAGGACAATTCTTGTGCACACAGTCAGACCAGGACAAACCTTGTGCACACAGTCAGACCAGGACCATTCTTGTGCATACAGTCAGACCAGGACCATTCTTGTGCACACAGTCAGACAAGGACCATTCTTGTGCACACAGTCAGACCAGGACCATTCGTGTGCATACAGTCAGACCAGGACCATTCGTGTTCATACAGTCAGACCAGGACCATTTTTTTGCACACAGTCAGACCAGGACCATTCTTGTGCACACAGTCAGACCAGGACCATTCGTGTGCACCCAGTCAGACCAGGACCATTCTTGTGCATACAGGCAGACCAGGACCATTCTTGTGCACACAGTAAGACAAGGACCCTTCTTGTACACACAGTCAGACCAGGACCATTTTTGTGCACACAGTCAGACCAGGACCATTCTTGTGCACACAGTCAGACCAGGACCATTCGTGTGCACCCAGTCAGACCAGGACAATTCTTGTGCATACAGGCAGACCAGGACCATACTTGTGCACACAGTAAGACAAGGACCCTTCTTGTACACACAGTCAGACCAGGACCATTTTTGTGCATACAGTCAGACCAGGACCATTCTTGTGCACACAGTCAGACCAGGACCATTCTTGTGCATACATGCAGACCAGGACCATTCCTGTGCATACAGTCAGACCAGGACCATTCTTGTCCATACAGTCGGACTAGGACCATTCCTGTGCACACTGTCAGACCAGGACCATTCTTGCGCATACAGTCCGACCAGGACCATTCTTGTGCACACAGTCAGACCAGGACCATTCTTGTGCGCACAGTCAGACCAGGACCATTCTTGTGCACACAGTCAGACCAGGACCATTCATGTGCACCGTTAGACCAGGACAATTCTTGTGCATACATGCAGACCAGGACCATTCTTGTGCACACAGTAAGACAAGGACCCTTCTTGTACACACAGTCAGACCAGGACCATTTTTGTGCACACAGTCAGACCAGGACCATTCTTGTGCACACAGTCAGACCAGGACTAGTCGTGTGCACCCAGTCAGACCAGGACAATTCTTTTGCATACAGGCAGACCAGGACCATTCTTGTGCACACAGTAAGACAAGGACCCTTCTTGTACACACAGTCAGACCAGGACCATTTTTGTGCATACAGTCAGACCAGGACCATTCTTGTGCACACAGTCAGACCAGGACCATTCTTGTGCATACATGCAGACCAGGACCATTCCTGTGCATACAGTCAGACCAGGACCATTCTTGTGCACAAAGTCAGACCAGGACCATTCTTGTGCATACAGTCAGACCAGGACCATTCTTGTGCATACAGTCAGACCAGGACCATTCTTGTCCATACAGTCATACCAGGACCATTCTTGTGCACACAGTCAGACCAGGACCATTCTTGTGCACAAAGTCAGACCAGGACCATTCTTGTGCACACAGTCAGACAAGGACCATTCTTGTGCACACAGTCAGACCAGGACCATTCTTGTGCACACAGTCAGACCAGGACCATTTTTGTACACACAGTCAGACCAGGACCATTCTTGTGCACACAGTCAGACCAGGACCATTCTTGTGCACACAGTCAGACCAGGACCATTCTTTTGCATACAGTCAAACCAGGACCATTCTTGTGCACACAGTCAGACCAGGACCATTCTTGTGCACAGAGTCAGACCAGGACCATTCTTGTCCAAACAGTCAGACCAGGACCATTCTTGCGCATACAGTCAGACCAGGACCATTCTTGTCCATACAGTCAGACCAGGACCATTCTTGCGCATACAGTCCGACCAGGACCATTCTTGTGCACACAGTCAGACAAGGACCATTCTTGTGCAAACAGTCAGACCAGGACCATTCTTGTGCACACAGTCAGACCAGGACCATTTTTGTACACACAGTCAGACCAGGACCATTCTTGTGCACACAGTCAGACCAGGACCATTCTTGTGCACACAGTCAGACCAGGACCATTCTTTTGCATACAGTCAAACCAGGACCATTCTTGTGCACAGAGTCAGACCAGGACCATTCTTGTCCAAACAGTCAGACCAGGACCATTCTTTTGCACACAGTCAGACCAGGACCATTCTTGTGCACAAAGTCAGACCAGGACCATTCTTGTGCACACAGTCAGACAAGGACCATTCTTGTGCACACAGTCAGACCAGGACCATTCTTGTGCACACAGTCAGACCAGGACCATTTTTGTACACACAGTCAGACCAGGACCATTCTTGTGCACACAATCAGACCAGGACCATTCTTGTGCACACAGTCAGACCAGGACCATTCTTTTGCATACAGTCAAACCAGGACCATTCTTGTGCACACAGTCAGACCAGGACCATTCTTGTGCACACAGTCAGACCAGGACCATTCTTGTCCATACAGTCAGACCAGGACCATTCTTGCACATACAGTCAGACCAGGACCATTCTTGTGCACACAGTCAGACCAGGACCATTCTTGTGCACACAATCAGACCAGGACCATTCTTGTGCACACAGTCAGACCAGGACCATTCTTGTGCATACAGTCAGACCAGGACCATTCTTGTGCACACAGTCAGACCAGGACCATTCTTGTGCACACAGTCAGACCAGGACCATTCTTGTGCACACAGTCAGACCAGGACCATTCTTTTGCATACAGTCAGACCAGGACCATTCTTGTGCACACAGTCAGACCAGGACCATTCTTGTGCACACAGTCAGACCAGGACCATTCTTTTGCATACAGTCAAACCAGGACCATTCTTGTGCACACAGTCAGACCAGGACCATTCTTGTGCACACAGTCAGACCAGGACCATTCTTGTCCATACAGTCAGACCAGGACCATTCTTGCACATACAGTCAGACCAGGACCATTCTTGTGCACACAGTCAGACCAGGACCATTCTTGTGCACACAATCAGACCAGGACCATTCTTGTGCACACAGTCAGACCAGGACCATTCTTGTGCATACAGTCAGACCAGGACCATTCTTGTGCACACACTCAGACCAGGACCATTCTTGTGCACACAGTCAGACCAGGACCATTCTTGTGCACACAGTCAGACCAGGACCATTCTTTTGCACACAGTCAGACCAGGACCATTCTTGTGCACACAGTCAGACCAGGACCATTCTTGTGCACACAGTCAGACCAGGACCATTCTTGTGCACACAGTCAGACCAGGACCATTCTTGTGCACACAGTCAGACCAGGACCATTCGTGTGCACCCAGTCAGACCAGGACAATTCTTGTGCATACAGGCAGACCAGGACCATTCTTGTGCACAAAGTAAGACAAGGACACTTCTTGTACACACAGTCAGACCAGGACCATTTTTTGCATACAGTCAGACCAGGACCATTCTTGTGCACACAGTCAGACCAGGACAATTCTTGTGCATACATGCAGACCAGGACCATTCCTGTGCATACAGTCAGACCAGGACCATTCTGGTGCACAAAGTCAGACCAGGACCATTCTTGTGCATACAGTCAGACCAGGACCATTCTTGTGCATACAGTCAGACCAGGACCATTCTTGTCCATACAGTCATACCAGGACCATTCTTGTGCACACAGTCAGACCAGGACCATTCTTGTGCACAAAGTCAGACCAGGACCATTCTTGTGCACACAGTCAGACAAGGACCATTCTTGTGCACACCGTCAGACCAGGACCATTCTTGTGCACACAGTCAGACCAGGACCATTTTTGTACACACAGTCAGACCAGGACCATTCTTGTGCACACAGTCAGACCAGGACCATTCTTGTGCATACAGTCAAACCAGGACCTTTCTTGTGCACACAGTCAGACCAGGACCAATCTTGTGCACACAGTCAGACCAGGAAAATTCTTGTCCATAATGTCAGACCAGGACCATTCTTGCGCATACTGTCAGACCAGGACCATTCTTGTGCACACAGTCAGACCAGGACAAATCTTGTGCACACAATCAGACCAGGACCATTCTTGTGCACACAGTCAGACCAGGACCATTCTTGTGCATACAGTCAGACCAGGACCATTCTTGTGCACACAGTCAGACCAGGACCATTCTTGTGCACACAGTCAGACCAGGACCATTCTTGTGCAAACAGTCAGACCAGGATATTTCTTGTGCACACAGTCAGACCAAGACCATTCTTGTGCACACAGACAGACCAGGACTATTCTTGTGCATACAATCAGACCAGGACAATTCTTGTGCACACAGTCAGACCAGGACAATCCTTGTGCACACAGTCAGACCAGGACCATTCTTGTGCATACAGTCAGACCAGGACCATTCTTGTGCACACAGTCAGACAAGGACCATTCTTGTGCACACAGTCAGACCAGGACCATTCGTGTGCATACAGTCAGACCAGGACCATTCGTGTTCATACAGTCAGACCAGGACCATTTTTTTGCACACAGTCAGACCAGGACCATTCTTGTGCACACAGTCAGACCAGGACCATTCGTGTGCACCCAGTCAGACCAGGACCATTCTTGTGCAGACAGGCAGACCAGGACCATTCTTGTGCACACAGTAAGACAAGGACCCTTCTTGTACACACAGTCAGACCAGGACCATTTTTGTGCACACAGTCAGACCAGGACCATTCTTGTGCACACAGTCAGACCAGGACCATTCGTGTGCACCCAGTCAGACCAGGACAATTCTTGTGCATACAAGCAGACCAGGACCATTCTTGTGCACACAGTAAGACAAGGACCCTTCTTGTACACACAGTCAGACCAGGACCATTTTTGTGCATACAGTCAGACCAGGACCATTCTTGTGCACACAGTCAGACCAGGACCATTCTTGTGCATACATGCAGACCAGGACCATTCCTGTGCATACAGTCAGACCAGGACCATTCTTGTCCATACAGTCGGACTAGGACCATTCTTGTGCACACAGTCAGACCAGGACCATTCTTGCGCATACAGTCCGACCAGGACCATTCTTGTGCACACAGTCAGACCAGGACCATTCTTGTGCGCACAGTCAGACCAGGACCATTCTTGTGCACACAGTCAGACCAGGACCATTCGTGTGCACCGTCAGACCAGGACAATTCTTGTGCATACATGCAGACCAGGACCATTCTTGTGCACACAGTAAGACAAGGACCCTTCTTGTACACACAGTCAGACCAGGACCATTTTTGTGCACACAGTCAGACCAGGACCATTCTTGTGCACACAGTCAGACCAGGACTAGTCGTGTGCACCCAGTCAGACCAGGACAATTCTTGTGCATATAGGCAGACCAGGACCATTCTTGTGCACACAGTAAGACAAGGACCCTTCTTGTACACCCAGTCAGACCAGGACCATTTTTGTGCATACAGTCAGACCAGGACCATTCTTGTGCACACAGTCAGACCAGGACCATTCTTGTGCATACATGCAGACCAGGACCATTCCTGTGCATACAGTCAGACCAGGACCATTCTTGTGCACAAAGTCAGACCAGGACCATTCTTGTGCATACAGTCAGACCAGGACCATTCTTGTGCATAGAGTCAGACCAGGACCATTCTTGTCCATACAGTCATACCAGGACCATTCTTGTGCACACAGTCAGTCCAGGACCATTCTTGTGCACAAAGTCAGACCAGGACCATTCTTGTGCACACAGTCAGACAAGGACCATTCTTGTGCACACAGTCAGACCAGGACCATTCTTGTGCACACAGTCAGACCAGGACCATTTTTGTACACACAGTCAGACCAGGACCATTCTTGTGCACACAGTCAGACCAGGACCATTCTTGTGCACACAGTCAGACCAGGACCATTCTTTTGCATACAGTCAAACCAGGACCATTCTTGTGCACACAGTCAGACGAGGACCATTCTTGTGCACACAGTCAGACCAGGATATTTCTTGTGCACACAGTCAGACCAAGACCATTCTTGTGCACACAGTCAGACCAGGACTATTCTTGTGCATACAATCAGACCAGGACAATTCTTGTGCACACAGTCAGACCAGGACAAACCTTGTGCACACAGTCAGACCAGGACCATTCTTGTGCATACAGTCAGACCAGGACCATTCTTGTGCACACAGTCAGACAAGGACCATTCTTGTGCACACAGTCAGACCAGGACCATTCGTGTGCATACAGTCAGACCAGGACCATTCGTGTTCATACAGTCAGACCAGGACCATTTTTTTGCACACAGTCAGACCAGGACCATTCTTGTGCACACAGTCAGACCAGGACCATTCGTGTGCACCCAGTCAGACCAGGACCATTCTTGTGCATACAGGCAGACCAGGACCATTCTTGTGCACACAGTAAGACAAGGACCCTTCTTGTACACACAGTCAGACCAGGACCATTTTTGTGCACACAGTCAGACCAGGACCATTCTTGTGCACACAGTCAGACCAGGACCATTCGTGTGCACCCAGTCAGACCAGGACAATTCTTGTGCATACAGGCAGACCAGGACCATACTTGTGCACACAGTAAGACAAGGACCCTTCTTGTACACACAGTCAGACCAGGACCATTTTTGTGCATACAGTCAGACCAGGACCATTCTTGTGCACACAGTCAGACCAGGACCATTCTTGTGCATACATGCAGACCAGGACCATTCCTGTGCATACAGTCAGACCAGGACCATTCTTGTCCATACAGTCGGACTAGGACCATTCCTGTGCACACTGTCAGACCAGGACCATTCTTGCGCATACAGTCCGACCAGGACCATTCTTGTGCACACAGTCAGACCAGGACCATTCTTGTGCGCACAGTCAGACCAGGACCATTCTTGTGCACACAGTCAGACCAGGACCATTCATGTGCACCGTTAGACCAGGACAATTCTTGTGCATACATGCAGACCAGGACCATTCTTGTGCACACAGTAAGACAAGGACCCTTCTTGTACACACAGTCAGACCAGGACCATTTTTGTGCACACAGTCAGACCAGGACCATTCTTGTGCACACAGTCAGACCAGGACTAGTCGTGTGCACCCAGTCAGACCAGGACAATTCTTTTGCATACAGGCAGACCAGGACCATTCTTGTGCACACAGTAAGACAAGGACCCTTCTTGTACACACAGTCAGACCAGGACCATTTTTGTGCATACAGTCAGACCAGGACCATTCTTGTGCACACAGTCAGACCAGGACCATTCTTGTGCATACATGCAGACCAGGACCATTCCTGTGCATACAGTCAGACCAGGACCATTCTTGTGCACAAAGTCAGACCAGGACCATTCTTGTGCATACAGTCAGACCAGGACCATTCTTGTGCATACAGTCAGACCAGGACCATTCTTGTCCATACAGTCATACCAGGACCATTCTTGTGCACACAGTCAGACCAGGACCATTCTTGTGCACAAAGTCAGACCAGGACCATTCTTGTGCACACAGTCAGACAAGGACCATTCTTGTGCACACAGTCAGACCAGGACCATTCTTGTGCACACAGTCAGACCAGGACCATTTTTGTACACACAGTCAGACCAGGACCATTCTTGTGCACACAGTCAGACCAGGACCATTCTTGTGCACACAGTCAGACCAGGACCATTCTTTTGCATACAGTCAAACCAGGACCATTCTTGTGCACACAGTCAGACCAGGACCATTCTTGTGCACAGAGTCAGACCAGGACCATTCTTGTCCAAACAGTCAGACCAGGACCATTCTTGCGCATACAGTCAGACCAGGACCATTCTTGTCCATACAGTCAGACCAGGACCATTCTTGCGCATACAGTCCGACCAGGACCATTCTTGTGCACACAGTCAGACAAGGACCATTCTTGTGCAAACAGTCAGACCAGGACCATTCTTGTGCACACAGTCAGACCAGGACCATTTTTGTACACACAGTCAGACCAGGACCATTCTTGTGCACACAGTCAGACCAGGACCATTCTTGTGCACACAGTCAGACCAGGACCATTCTTTTGCATACAGTCAAACCAGGACCATTCTTGTGCACAGAGTCAGACCAGGACCATTCTTGTCCAAACAGTCAGACCAGGACCATTCTTTTGCACACAGTCAGACCAGGACCATTCTTGTGCACAAAGTCAGACCAGGACCATTCTTGTGCACACAGTCAGACAAGGACCATTCTTGTGCACACAGTCAGACCAGGACCATTCTTGTGCACACAGTCAGACCAGGACCATTTTTGTACACACAGTCAGACCAGGACCATTCTTGTGCACACAATCAGACCAGGACCATTCTTGTGCACACAGTCAGACCAGGACCATTCTTTTGCATACAGTCAAACCAGGACCATTCTTGTGCACACAGTCAGACCAGGACCATTCTTGTGCACACAGTCAGACCAGGACCATTCTTGTCCATACAGTCAGACCAGGACCATTCTTGCACATACAGTCAGACCAGGACCATTCTTGTGCACACAGTCAGACCAGGACCATTCTTGTGCACACAATCAGACCAGGACCATTCTTGTGCACACAGTCAGACCAGGACCATTCTTGTGCATACAGTCAGACCAGGACCATTCTTGTGCACACATTCAGACCAGGACCATTCTTGTGCACACAGTCAGACCAGGACCATTCTTGTGCACACAGTCAGACCAGGACCATTCTTTTGCATACAGTCAGACCAGGACCATTCTTGTGCACACAGTCAGACCAGGACCATTCTTGTGCACACAGTCAGACCAGGACCATTCTTGTGCACACAGTCAGACCAGGACCATTCTTGTGCACACAGTCAGACCAGGACCATTCTTGTGCACAGAGTCAGACCAGGACCATTCTTGTCCAAACAGTCAGACCAGGACCATTCTTGCGCATACAGTCAGACCAGGACCATTCTTGTCCATACAGTCAGACCAGGACCATTCTTGCGCATACAGTCAGACCAGGACCATTCTTGTGCACACAGTCAGACAAGGACCATTCTTGTGCAAACAGTCAGACCAGGACCATTCTTGTGCACACAGTCAGACCAGGACCATTTTTGTACACGCAGTCAGACCAGGACCATTCTTGTGCACACAGTCAGACCAGGACCATTCTTGTGCACACAGTCAGACCAGGACCATTCTTTTGCATACAGTCAAACCAGGACCATTCTTGTGCACAGAGTCAGACCAGGACCATTCTTGTCCAAACAGTCAGACCAGGACCATTCTTTTGCACACAGTCAGACCAGGACCATTCTTGTGCACAAAGTCAGACCAGGACCATTCTTGTGCACACAGTCAGACAAGGACCATTCTTGTGCACACAGTCAGACCAGGACCATTCTTGTGCACACAGTCAGACCAGGACCATTCTTGTGCACACAATCAGACCAGGACCATTGTTGTGCACACAGTCAGACCAGGACCATTCTTTTGCATACAGTCAAACCAGGACCATTCTTGTGCACACAGTCAGACCAGGACCATTCTTGTGCACACAGTCAGACCAGGACCATTCTTGTCCATACAGTCAGACCAGGACCATTCTTGCACATACAGTCAGACCAGGACCATTCTTGTGCACACAGTCAGACCAGGACCATTCTTGTGCACACAATCAGACCAGGACCATTCTTGTGCACACAGTCAGACCAGGACCATTCTTGTGCATACAGTCGGACCAGGACCATTCTTGTGCACACAGTCAGACCAGGACCATTCTTGTGCACACAGTCAGACCAGGACCATTCTTGTGCACACAGTCAGACCAGGACCATTCTTTTGCATACAGTCAGACCAGGACCATTCTTGTGCACACAGTCAGACCAGGACCATTCTTGTGCACACAGTCAGACCAGGACCATTCTTGTGCACACAGTCAGACCAGGACCATTCTTGTGCACACAGTCAGACCAGGACCATTCTTGTGCACACAGTGAGACCAGGACCATTCGTGTGCACCCAGTCAGACCAGGACAATTCTTGTGCATACAGGCAGACCAGGACCATTCTTGTGCACACAGTAAGACAAGGACCCTTCTTGTACACACAGTCAGACCAGGACCATTTTTTGCATACAGTCAAACCAGGACCTTTCTTGTGCACACAGTCAGACCAGGACCAATCTTGTGCACACAGTCAGACCAGTACCATTCTTGTCCATACAGTCAGATCAGGAGCATTCTTGCGCATACTGTCAGACCAGGACCATTCTTGTGCACACAGTCAGACCAGGACCAATCTTGTGCACACAATCAGACCAGGACCATTCTTGTGCACACAGTCAGACCAGGACCATTCTTGTGCATACAGTCAGACCAGGACCATTCTTGTGCACACAGTCAGACCAGGACCATTCTTGTGCACACAGTCAGACCAGGACCATTCTTGTGCACACAGTCAGACCAGGATATTTCTTGTGCACACAGTCAGACCAAGACCATTCTTGTGCACACAGTCAGACCAGGACTATTTTTGTGCATACAATCAGACCAGGACAATTCTTGTGCACACAGTCAGACCAGGACAATCCTTGTGCACACAGTCAGACCAGGACCATTCTTGTGCATACAGTCAGACCAGGACCATTCTTGTGCACACAGTCAGACAAGGACCATTCTTGTGCACACAGTCAGACCAGGACCATTCGTGTGCATACAGTCAGACCAGGACCATTCGTGTTCATACAGTCAGACCAGGACCATTTTTGTGCACACAGTCAGACCAGGACCATTCTTGTGCACACAGTCAGACCAGGACCATTTGTGTGCACCCAGTCAGACCAGAACCATTCTTGTGCATACAGGCAGACCAGGACAATTCTTGTGCACACAGTAAGACAAGGACCCTTCTTGTACACACAGTCAGACCAGGACCATTTTTGTGCACACAGTCAGACCAGGACCATTCTTGTGCACACAGTCAGACCAGGACCATTTTTGTACACGCAGTCAGACCAGGACCATTCTTGTGCACACAGTCAGACCAGGACCATTCTTGTGCACACAGTCAGACCAGGACCATTCTTTTGCATACAGTCAAACCAGGACCATTCTTGTGCACAGAGTCAGACCAGGACCATTCTTGTCCAAACAGTCAGACCAGGACCATTCTTTTGCACACAGTCAGACCAGGACCATTCTTGTGCACAAAGTCAGACCAGGACCATTCTTGTGCACACAGTCAGACAAGGACCATTCTTGTGCACACAGTCAGACCAGGACCATTCTTGTGCACACAGTCAGACCAGGACCATTCTTGTGCACACAATCAGACCAGGACCATTGTTGTGCACACAGTCAGACCAGGACCATTCTTTTGCATACAGTCAAACCAGGACCATTCTTGTGCACACAGTCAGACCAGGACCATTCTTGTGCACACAGTCAGACCAGGACCATTCTTGTCCATACAGTCAGACCAGGACCATTCTTGCACATACAGTCAGACCAGGACCATTCTTGTGCACACAGTCAGACCAGGACCATTCTTGTGCACACAATCAGACCAGGACCATTCTTGTGCACACAGTCAGACCAGGACCATTCTTGTGCATACAGTCGGACCAGGACCATTCTTGTGCACACAGTCAGACCAGGACCATTCTTGTGCACACAGTCAGACCAGGACCATTCTTGTGCACACAGTCAGACCAGGACCATTCTTTTGCATACAGTCAGACCAGGACCATTCTTGTGCACACAGTCAGACCAGGACCATTCTTGTGCACACAGTCAGACCAGGACCATTCTTGTGCACACAGTCAGACCAGGACCATTCTTGTGCACACAGTCAGACCAGGACCATTCTTGTGCACACAGTGAGACCAGGACCATTCGTGTGCACCCAGTCAGACCAGGACAATTCTTGTGCATACAGGCAGACCAGGACCATTCTTGTGCACACAGTAAGACAAGGACCCTTCTTGTACACACAGTCAGACCAGGACCATTTTTTGCATACAGTCAAACCAGGACCTTTCTTGTGCACACAGTCAGACCAGGACCAATCTTGTGCACACAGTCAGACCAGTACCATTCTTGTCCATACAGTCAGATCAGGAGCATTCTTGCGCATACTGTCAGACCAGGACCATTCTTGTGCACACAGTCAGACCAGGACCAATCTTGTGCACACAATCAGACCAGGACCATTCTTGTGCACACAGTCAGACCAGGACCATTCTTGTGCATACAGTCAGACCAGGACCATTCTTGTGCACACAGTCAGACCAGGACCATTCTTGTGCACACAGTCAGACCAGGACCATTCTTGTGCACACAGTCAGACCAGGATATTTCTTGTGCACACAGTCAGACCAAGACCATTCTTGTGCACACAGTCAGACCAGGACTATTTTTGTGCATACAATCAGACCAGGACAATTCTTGTGCACACAGTCAGACCAGGACAATCCTTGTGCACACAGTCAGACCAGGACCATTCTTGTGCATACAGTCAGACCAGGACCATTCTTGTGCACACAGTCAGACAAGGACCATTCTTGTGCACACAGTCAGACCAGGACCATTCGTGTGCATACAGTCAGACCAGGACCATTCGTGTTCATACAGTCAGACCAGGACCATTTTTGTGCACACAGTCAGACCAGGACCATTCTTGTGCACACAGTCAGACCAGGACCATTTGTGTGCACCCAGTCAGACCAGAACCATTCTTGTGCATACAGGCAGACCAGGACAATTCTTGTGCACACAGTAAGACAAGGACCCTTCTTGTACACACAGTCAGACCAGGACCATTTTTGTGCACACAGTCAGACCAGGACCATTCTTGTGCACACAGTCAGACCAGGACCATTCGTGTGCACCCAGTCAGACCAGGACAATTCTTGTGCATACAGGCAGACCAGGACCATTCTTGTGCACACAGTAAGACAAGGACCCTTCTTGTACACACAGTCAGACCAGGACCATTTTTGTGCATACAGTCAGACCAGGACCATTCTTGTGCACACAGTCAGACCAGGACCATTCTTGTGCATACATGCAGACCAGGACCATTCCTGTGCATACAGTCAGACCAGGACCATTCTTGTCCATACAGTCGGACTAGGACCATTCTTGTGCACACAGTCAGACCAGGACCATTCTTGCGCATACAGTCCGACCAGGACCATTCTTGTGCACACAGTCAGACCAGGACCATTCTTGTGCGCACAGTCAGACCAGGACCATTCTTGTGCGCACAGTCAGACCAGGACCATTCTTGTGCACACAGTCAGACCAGGACCATTCGTGTGCACCGTCAGACCAGGACAATTCTTGTGCATACATGCAGACCAGGACCATTCTTGTGCACACAGTAAGACAAGGACCCTTCTTGTACACACAGTCAGACCAGGACCATTTTTGTGCACACAGTCAGACCAGGACCATTCTTGTGCACACAGTCAGACCAGGACAAGTCGTGTGCACCCAGTCAGACCAGGACAATTCTTGTGCATACAGGCAGACCAGGACCATTCTTGTGCACACAGTAAGACAAGGACCATTCTTGTGCATACATGCAGACCAGGACCATTTCTGTGCATACATGCAGACCAGGACCATTCTTGTGCACAAAGTCAGACCAGGACCATTCTTGTGCATACAGTCAGACCAGGACCATTCTTGTGCATACAGTCAGACCAGGACCATTCTTGTGCACAAAGTCAGAACAGGACCATTCTTGTGCACACATTCAGACAAGGACCATTCTTGTGCACACAGTCAGACCAGGACCATTCTTGTGCACACAGTCAGACCAGGACCATTTTTGTACACACAGTCAGACCAGGACCATTCTTGTGCACACAGTCAGACCAGGACCATTCTTGTGCACACAGTCAGACCAGGACCATTCTTTTGCATACAGTCAAACCAGGACCATTCTTGTGCACACAGTCAGACCAGGACCATTCTTGTGCACACAGTCAGACCAGGACCATTCTTGTCCATACAGTCAGACCAGGACCATTCTTGCGCATACAGTCAGACCAGGACCATTCTTGTGCACACAGTCAGACCAGGACCATTCTTGTGCACACAATCAGACCAGGACCATTCTTGTGCACACAGTCAGACCAGGACCATTCTTGTGCATACAGTCAGACCAGGACCATTCTTGTGCACACAGTCAGACCAGGACCATTCTTGTGCACACAGTCAGACCAGGACCATTCTTGTACACACAGTCAGACCAGGACCATTCTTTTGCACAAAGTCAGACCAGGACCATTCTTGTGCACACAGTCAGACCAGGACCATTCTTGTGCACACAGTCAGACCAGGACCATTCTTTTGCACACAGTCAGACCAGGACCATTCTTATGCACACAGTCAGACCAGGACCATTCTTGTGCACACAGTCAGACCAGGACCATTCGTGTGCACCCAGTCAGACCAGGACAATTGTTGTGCATACAGGCAGACCAGGACCATTCTTGTGCACACAGTCAGACCAGGACCATTCTTGTCCATACAGTCAGACCAGGACCATTCTTGCACATACAGTCAGACCAGGACCATTCTTGTGCACACAGTCAGACCAGGACCATTCTTGTGCACACAATCAGACCAGGACCATTCTTGTGCACACAGTCAGACCAGGACCATTCTTGTGCATACAGTCAGACCAGGACCATTCTTGTGCACACAGTCAGACCAGGACCATTCTTGTGCACACAGTCAGACCAGGACCATTCTTGTGCACACAGTCAGACCAGGACCATTCTTTTGCCTACAGTCAGACCAGGACCATTCTTGTGCACACAGTCAGACCAGGACCATTCTTGTGCACACAGTCAGACCAGGACCATTCTTGTGCACACAGTCAGACCAGGACCATTCTTGTGCACACAGTCAGACCAGGACCATTCTTGTGCACACAGTGAGACCAGGACCATTCGTGTGCACCCAGTCAGACCAGGACAATTCTTGTGCATACAGGCAGACCAGGACCATTCTTGTGCACACAGTAAGACAAGGACCCTTCTTGTACACACAGTCAGACCAGGACCATTTTTTGCATACAGTCAGACCAGGACCATTCTTGTGCACACAGTCAGACCAGGACCATTCTTGTGCATACATGCAGACCAGGACCATTCCTGTGCATACAGTCAGACCAGGACCATTCTTGTGCACAAAGTCAGACCAGGACCATTCTTGTGCATACAGTCAACCAGGACCATTCTTGTGCATACAGTCAGACCAGGACCATTCTTGTCCATACAGTCATACCAGGACCATTCTTGTGCACACAGTCAGACCAGGACCATTCTTGTACACAAAGTCAGACCAGGACCATTCTTGTGCAAACAGTCAGACAAGGACCATTCTTTTGCACACAGTCAGACCAGGACCATTCTTATGCACACAGTCAGACCAGGACCATTTTTGTACACACAGTCAGACCAGGACCATTCTTGTGCACACAGTCAGACCAGGACCATTCTTGTGCACACAGTCAGACCAGGACCATTCTTTTGCATACAGTCAAACCAGGACCTTTCTTGTGCACACAGTCAGACCAGGACCAATCTTGTGCACACAGTCAGACCAGGACCATTCTTGTCCATACAGTCAGACCAGGAGCATTCTTGCGCATACTGTCAGACCAGGACCATTCTTGTGCACACAGTCAGACCAGGACCAATCTTGTGCACACAATCAGACCAGGACCATTCTTGTGCACACAGTCAGACCAGGACCATTCTTGTGCATACAGTCAGACCCAGGACCATTCTTGTGCACACAGTCAGACCAGGACCATTCTTGTGCACACAGTCAGACCAGGACCATTCTTGTGCACACAGTCAGACCAGGATATTTCTGTGCACACAGTCAGACCAAGACCATTCTTGTGCACACAGTCAGACCAGGACTATTCTTGTGCATACAATCAGACCAGGACAATTCTTGTGCACACAGTCAGACCAGGACAATCTTGTGCACACAGTCCAGGACCATTCTTTGCATACATCAACCAGGACCATCTTGTGCAACAGTCAGACAGGACCATTTTGTGCACACAGTCAGACCAGGACCATTCTTGTGCACACAGTCAGACCAGGACCATTCTTGTGCACACAGTCAGACCAGGACCATTCTTGTGCACACAGTCAGACCAGGACCATTCTTGTGCACACAGTCAGACCAGGACCATTCTTGTGCACACAGTCAGACCAGGACCATTCTTGTGCACACAGTCAGACCAGGACCATTCTTGTGCACACAGTCAGACCAGGACCATTCTTGTGCACACAGTCAGACCAGGACCATTCTTGTGCACACAGTCAGACCAGGACCATTCTTGTGCACACAGTCAGACCAGGACCATTCTTGTGCACACAGTCAGACCAGGACCATTCTTGTGCATACAGTCAGACCAGGACCATTCTTGTGCACACAGTCAGACCAGGACCATTCTTGTGCACACAGTCAGACCAGGACCATTCTTGTGCACTACAGTCAGACCAGGACCATTCTTGTGCATACAGTCAGACCAGGACCATTCTTGTGCACACAGTCAGACCAGGACCATTCTTGTGCACACAGTCAGACCAGGACCATTCTTGTGCACACAGTCAGACCAGGACCATTCTTGTGCACACAGTCAGACCAGGACCATTCTTGTGCACACAGTCAGACCAGGACCATTCTTGTGCACACAGTCAGACCAGGACCATTCCTTGTGCACACAGTCAGACCAGGACCATTCTTGTGCATACAGTCAGACCAGGACCATTCTGTGCACACAGTCAGACCAGGACCATTCTTGTGCACACAGTCAGACCAGGACCATTCTTGTGCACACAGTCAGACCAGGACCATTCTTGTGCACACAGTCAGACCAGGACCATTCTTGTGCACACAGTCAGACCAGGACAATTCTTGTGCACACAGTCAGACCAGGACCATTCTTGTGCACACAGTCAGACCAGGACCATTATTGTGCATACAGTCAGACCAGGATCATTCCTGTGCATACAGTCAGACCAGGACCATTCTTGTGCACACAGTCAGACCAGGACCATTCTTGTGCACACAGATCAGACCAGGACCATTCTTGTGCACACAGTCAGACCAGGACCATTCTTGTGCATACAGTCAGACCAGGACCATTCTTGTGCACACAGTCAGACCAGGACCATTCTTGTGCACACAGTCAGACCAGGACCATTCTTGTGCACACAGTCAGACCAGGACCATTCTTTTGCATACAGTCAGACCAGGACCATTCTTGTGCACACAGTCAGACCAGGACCATTCTTGTGCACACAGTCAGACCAGGACCATTCTTGTGCACACAGTCAGACCAGGACCATTCTTGTGCACACAGTCAGACCAGGACCATTCTTGTGCACACAGTGAGACCAGGACCATTCGTGTGCACCCAGTCAGACCAGGACAATTCTTGTGCATACAGGCAGACCAGGACCATTCTTGTGCACACAGTAAGACAAGGACCCTTCTTGTACACACAGTCAGACCAGGACCATTTTTGTGCACACAGTCAGACCAGGACCATTCTTGTGCACACAGTCAGACCAGGACTAGTCGTGTGCACCCAGTCAGAACAGGACAATTCTTGTGCATACAGGCAGACCAGGACCATTCTTGTGCACACAGTCAGACCAGGACCATTCTTTTGCACACAGTCAGACCAGGACCATTCTTATGCACACAGTCAGACCAGGACCATTCTTGTGCACACAGTCAGACCAGGACCATTCGTGTGCACCCAGTCAGACCAGGACAATTGTTGTGCATACAGGCAGACCATGACCATTCTTGTGCACACAGTCAGACCAGGACCATTCTTGTCCATACAGTCAGACCAGGACCATTCTTGCACATACAGTCAGACCAGGACCATTCTTGTGCACACAGTCAGACCAGGACCATTCTTGTGCACACAATCAGACCAGGACCATTCTTGTGCACACAGTCAGACCAGGACCATTCTTGTGCATACAGTCAGACCAGGACCATTCTTGTGCACACAGTCAGACCAGGACCATTCTTGTGCACACAGTCAGGACAGGACCATCTGTGCACACAGTCAGACCAGGACCATTCTTGTGCATACAGTCAGACCAGGACCATTCTTGTGCACACAGTCAGACCAGGACCATTCTTGTGCACACAGTCAGACCAGGACCATTCTTGTGCACACAGTCAGACCAGGACCATTCTTGTGCACACAGTCAGACCAGGACCATTCTTGTGCATACAGTCAGACCAGGACCATTCTTGTGCACACAGTCAGACCAGGACCATTCTTGTGCACACAGTCAGACCAGGACCATTCTTGTGCACACAGTCAGACCAGGACCATTCTTGTGCACACAGTCAGACCAGGACCATTCTTGTGCACACAGTCAGACCAGGACCATTCTTGTGCACACAGTCAGACCAGGACCATTCTTGTGCACACAGTCAGACCAGGACCATTCTTGTGCACACAGTCAGACCAGGACCATTCTTGTGCACACAGTCAGACCAGGACCATTCTTGTGCACACAGTCAGACCAGGACCATTCTTGTGCACACAGTCAGACCAGGACCATTCTTGTGCATACAGTCAGACCAGGACCATTCTTGTGCACACAGTCAGACCAGGACCATTCTTGTGCACACAGTCAGACCAGGACCATTCTTGTGCACACAGTCAGACCAGGACCATTCTTGTGCACACAGTCAGACCAGGACCATTCTTGTGCACACAGTCAGACCAGGACCATTCTTGTGCACACAGTCAGACCAGGACCATTCTTGTGCACACAGTCAGACCAGGACCATTCTTGTGCACACAGTCAGACCAGGACCATTCTTGTGCACACAGTCAGACCAGGACCATTCTTGTGCACACAGTCAGACCAGGACCATTCTTGTGCACACAGTCAGACCAGGACCATTCTTGTGCACACAGTCAGACCAGGACCATTCTTGTGCATACAGTCAGACCAGGACCATTCTTGTGCACACAGTCAGACCAGGACCATTCTTGTGCACACAGTCAGATCAGGACCATTATAGTGCATACAGTCAGACTAGGACCATTCTTGTGCATACAGTCAGACCAGGACCATTGTTGTGCACACAGTCAGACCAGGACCATTCTTGTGCACACAGTCAGACCAGGACCATTCTTGTGCACACAGTCAGACCAGGACCATTCTTGTGCACACAGTCAGACCAGGACCATTCTTGTGCACACAGTCAGACCAGGACCATTCTTGTGCACACAGTCAGACCAGGACCATTCTTGTGCACACAGTCAGACCAGGACCATTCTTGTGCACACAGTCAGACCAGGACCATTCGTGTGCACCCAGTCAGACCAGGACAATTCTTGTGCATACAGGCAGACCAGGACCATTCTTGTGCACACAGTAAGACAAGGACCCTTCTTGTACACACAGTCAGACCAGGACCATTTTTTGCATAAGGTCAGACCAGGACCATTCTTGTGCACACAGTCAGACCAGGACCATTCTTGTGCATACATGCAGACCAGGACCATTCCTGTGCATACAGTCAGACCAGGACCATTCTTGTGCACACAGTCAGACCAGGACCATTCTTGTGCATACAGTCAGACCAGGACCATTCTTGTGCATACAGTCAGACCAGGACCATTCTTGTGCACACAGTCAGACCAGGACCATTCTTGTGCACACAGTCAGACCAGGACCATTCTTGTGCACACAGTCAGACCAGGACCATTCTTGTGCACACAGTCAGACCAGGACCATTCTTGTGCACACAGTCAGACCAGGACCATTCTTGTGCACACAGTCAGACCAGGACCATTTCTGTACACACAGTCATACCAGGACCATTCTTGTGCACACAGTCAGACCAGGACCATTCTTGTGCACACAGTCAGACCAGGACCATTCTTTTGCATACAGTCAGACCAGGACCATTCTTGTGCATACAGTCAGACCAGGACCATTCTTGTGCACACAGTCAGACCAGGACCATTCTTGTCCATACAGTCAGACCAGGACCATTCTTGCACATACAGTCAGACCAGGACCATTCTTGTGCACACAGTCAGACCAGGACCATTCTTGTGCACACAATCAGACCAGGACCATTCTTGTGCACACAGTCAGACCAGGACCATTCTTGTGCATACAGTCAGACCAGGACCATTCTTGTGCACACAGTCAGACCAGGACCATTCTTGTGCACACAGTCAGACCAGGACCATTCTTGTGCACACAGTCAGACCAGGACCATTCTTTTGCACACAGTCAGACCAGGACCATTCTTGTGCACACAGTCAGACCAGGACCATTCTTGTGCACACAGTCAGACCAGGACCATTCTTGTGCACACAGTCAGACCAGGACCATTCTTGTGCACACAGTCAGACCAGGACCATTCTTGTGCACACAGTGAGACCAGGACCATTCGTGTGCACCCAGTCAGACCAGGACAATTCTTGTGCATACAGGCAGACCAGGACCATTCTTGTGCACACAGTAAGACAAGGACCCTTCTTGTACACACAGTCAGACCAGGACCATTTTTTGCATACAGTCAGACCAGGACCATTCTTGTGCACACAGTCAGACCAGGACCATTCTTGTGCATACATGCAGACCAGGACCATTCCTGTGCATACAGTCAGACCAGGACCATTCTTGTGCACAAAGTCAGACCAGGACCATTCTTGTGCATACAGTCAACCAGGACCATTCTTGTGCATACAGTCAGACCAGGACCATTCTTGTCCATACAGTCATACCAGGACCATTCTTGTGCACACAGTCAGACCAGGACCATTCTTGTACACAAAGTCAGACCAGGACCATTCTTGTGCAAACAGTCAGACACGGACCATTCTTGTGCACACAGTCAGACCAGGACCATTCTTATGCACACAGTCAGACCAGGACCATTTTTGTACACACAGTCAGACCAGGACCATTCTTGTGCACACAGTCAGACCAGGACCATTCTTTTGCATACAGTCAAACCAGGACCTTTCTTGTGCACACAGTCAGACCAGGACCAATCTTGTGCACACAGTCAGACCAGGACCATTCTTGTCCATACAGTCAGACCAGGAGCATTCTTGCGCATACTGTCAGACCAGGACCATTCTTGTGCACACAGTCAGACCAGGACCAATCTTGTGCACACAATCAGACCAGGACCATTCTTGTGCACACAGTCAGACCAGGACCATTCTTGTGCATACAGTCAGACCAGGACCATTCTTGTGCACACAGTCAGACCAGGACCATTCTTGTGCACACAGTCAGACCAGGACCATTCTTGTGCACACAGTCAGACCAGGATATTTCTTGTGCACACAGTCAGACCAAGACCATTCTTGTGCACACAGTCAGACCAGGACTATTCTTGTGCATACAATCAGACCAGGACAATTCTTGTGCACACAGTCAGACCAGGACAATCCTTGTGCACACAGTCAGACCAGGACCATTCTTGTGCATACAGTCAGACCAGGACCATTCCTGTGCACACAGAAAGACAAGGACCATTCTTGTGCACACAGTCAGACCAGGACCATTCGTGTGCATACAGTCAGACCAGGACCATTCGTGTTCATACAGTCAGACCAGGACCATTTTTGTGCACACAGTCAGACCAGGACCATTCTTGTGCACACAGTCAGACCAGGACCATTTGTGTGCACCCAGTCAGACCAGAACCATTCTTGTGCATACAGGCAGACCAGGACCATTCTTGTGCACACAGTAAGACAAGGACCCTTCTTGTACACACAGTCAGACCAGGACCATTTTTGTGCACACAGTCAGACCAGGACCATTCTTGTGCACACAGTCAGACCAGGACCATTCGTGTGCACCCAGTCAGACCAGGACAATTCTTGTGCATACAGGCAGACCAGGACCATTCTTGTGCACACAGTAAGACAAGGACCCTTCTTGTACACACAGTCAGACCAGGACCATTTTTGTGCATACAGTCAGACCAGGACCATTCTTGTGCACACAGTCAGACCAGGACCATTCTTGTGCATACATGAAGACCAGGACCATTCCTGTGCATACAGTCAGACCAGGACCATTCTTGTCCATACAGTCGGACTAGGACCATTCTTGTGCACACAGTCAGACCAGGACCATTCTTGTGCGCACAGTCAGACCAGGACCATTCTTGTGCACACAGTCAGACCAGGACCATTCGTGTGCACCGTCAGACCAGGACAATTCTTGTGCATACAGGCAGACCAGGACCATTCTTGTGCACACAGTAAGACAAGGACCCTTCTTGTACACACAGTCAGACCAGGACCATTTTTGTGCACACAGTCAGACCAGGACCATTCTTGTGCACACAGTCAGACCAGGACCATTCGTGTGCACCCAGTCAGACCAGGACAATTCTTGTGCATACAGGCAGACCAGGACCATTCTTGTGCACACAGTAAGACAAGGACCCTTCTTGTACACACAGTCAGACCAGGACCATTTCTGTGCACACAGTCAGACCAGGACCATTCTTGTGCACACAGTCAGACCAGGACCATTCTTGTGCACACAGTCAGACCAGGACCATTCTTGTGCATACAGTCAGACCAGGACCATTCTTGTGCACACAGTCAGACCAGGACCATTCTTGTGCACACAGTCAGACCAGGACCATTCTTGTGCACACAGTCAGACCAGGACCATTCTTGTGCACACAGTCAGACCAGGACCATTCTTGTGCACACAGTCAGACCAGGACCATTCTTGTGCACACAGTCAGACCAGGACCATTCTTGTGCACACAGTCAGACCAGGACCATTCTTGTGCACACAGTCAGACCAGGACCATTCTTGTGCACACAGTCAGACCAGGACCATTCTTGTGCACACAGTCAGACCAGGACCATTCTTGTGCACACAGTCAGACCAGGACCATTCTTGTGCACACAGTCAGACCAGGACCATTCTTGTGCACACAGTCAGACCAGGACCATTCTTGTGCACACAGTCAGACCAGGACCATTCTTGTGCACACAGTCAGACCAGGACCATTCTTGTGCACACAGTCAGACCAGGACCATTCTTGTGCACACAGTCAGACCAGGACCATTCTTGTGCACACAGTCAGACCAGGACCATTCTTGTGCACACAGTCAGACCAGGACCATTCTTGTGCACACAGAAAGACAAGGACCCTTCTTGTACACACAGTCAGACCAGGACCATTCTTGTGCATACAGTCAGACCAGGACCATTCTTGTGCACACAGTCAGACCAGGACCATTCTTGTGCATACATGCAGACCAGGACCATTCCTGTGCATACAGTCAGACCAGGACCATTCTTGTCCATACAGTCGGACTAGGACCATTCTTGTGCACACAGTCAGAACAGGACCATTATTGCGCATACAGTCAGACCAGGACCATTCTTGTGCACACAGTCAGACCAGGACCATTTTTGTGCACACAGTCAGACCAGGACCATTCTTGTGCACACAGTCAGACCAAGACCATTCTTGTGCACACAGTCAGACAAGGTCCATTCTTGTGCACACAGTCAGACCAGGACCATTCTTGTGCACACAGTCAGACCAGGATATTTCTTGTGCACACAGTCAGACCAAGACCATTCTTGTGCACACAGTCAGACCAGGACCATTCTTGTGCATACAGTCAGACCAGGACAATTCTTGTGCACACAGTCAGACCAGGACAATTCTTGTGCACACAGTCAGACCAGGACCATTCTTGTGTATACAGTCCAACCAGGAACATTCTTGTGCACACAGTCAGACAAGGACTATTCTTGTGCACACAGTCAGACCAGGACCATTCGTGTGCATACAGTCAGACCACGACCATTCTTGTGCATACAGTCAGACCAGGACCATTTTTGTGCACACAGTGAGACCAGGACCATTCTTGTGCACACAGTCAGACCAGGACCATTTGTGTGCACCCAGTCAGACCTGGACAATTTTTGTGCATACAGGCAGACCAGGACCATTCTTGTGCACACAGTAAGACAAGGACCCTTCTTGTACACACAGTCAGACCAGGACCATTCTTGTGCACACAGTCAGACCAGGACCATTCGTGTGCACCCAGTCAGACCAGGACAATTCTTGTGCATACAGGCAGACCAGGACCATTCTTGTGCACACAGTAAGACAAGGACCCTTCTTGTACACACAGTCAGACCAGGACCATTCTTGTGCATACATGCAGACCAGGACCATTCCTGTGCATACAGTCAGACCAGGACCATTCTTGTCCATACAGTCGGACTAGGACCATTCTTGTGCACACAGTCAGAACAGGACCATTCTTGCGCATACAGTCAGACCAGGACCATTCTTGTGCACACAGTCAGACCAGGACCATTTTTGTGCACACAGTCAGACCAGGACCATTCTTGTGCACACAGTGAGACCAAGACCATTCTTGTGCACACAGTCAGACAAGGTCCATTCTTGTGCACACAGTCAGACCAGGACCATTCTTGTGCACACAGTCAGACCAGGATATTTCTTGTGCACACAGTCAGACCAAGACCATTCTTGTGCACACAGTCAGACCAGGACCATTCTTGTGCATACAGTCAGACCAGGACAATTCTTGTGCACACAGTCAGACCAGGACAATTCTTGTGCACACAGTCAGACCAGGACCATTCTTGTGTATACAGTCCAACCAGGAACATTCTTGTGCACACAGTCAGACAAGGACCATTCTTGTGCACACAGTCAGACCAGGACCATTCGTGTGCATACAGTCAGACCACGACCATTCTTGTGCATACAGTCAGACCAGGACCATTTTTGTGCACACAGTGAGACCAGGACCATTCTTGTGCACACAGTCAGACCAGGACCATTTGTGTGCACCCAGTCAGACCTGGACAATTTTTGTGCATACAGGCAGACCAGGACCATTCTTGTGCACACAGTAAGACAAGGACCCTTCTTGTACACACAGTCAGACCAGGACCATTCTTGTGCACACAGTCAGACCAGGACCATTCGTGTGCACCCAGTCAGACCAGGACAATTCTTGTGCATACAGGCAGACCAGGACCATTCTTGTGCACACAGTAAGACAAGGACCCTTCTTGTACACACAGTCAGACCAGGACCATTTTTGTGCATACAGTCAGACCAGGACCATTCTTGTGCACACAGTCCGACCAGGACCATTCTTGTGCATACATTCAGACCAGGACCATTCCTGTGCATACAGTCAGACCAGGACCATTCTTGTCCATACAGTCAGACTAGGACCATTCTTGTGCACACAGTCAGAACCAGGACCATTCTTGCGCATACAGTCAGACCAGGACCATTCTTGTGCACACAGTCAGACCAGGACCATTCTTGTGCACACAGTCAGACCAGGACCATTCTTTTGCATACAGTCAAACCAGGACCATTCTTGTGCACACAGTCAGACCAGGACCATTCTTGTGCACACAGTCAGACCAGGACCATTCTTGTGCACACAGTCAGACCAGGACCATTCTTGTGCACACAGTCAGACCAGGACCATTTTTGTACACACAGTCAGACCAGGACCATTCTTATGCACACAGTCAGACCAGGACCATTCTTGTGCACACAGTCAGACCAGGACCATTCTTTTGCATACAGTCAGACCAGGACCATTCTTGTGCATACAGTCAGACCAGGACCATTCTTGTGCACACAGTCAGACCAGGACCATTCTTGTCCATACAGTCAGACCAGGACCATTCTTGCGCATACAGTCAGACCAGGACCATTCTTGTGCACACATTCAGACCAGGACCATTCTTGTGCGCACAGTCAGACCAGGACCATTCTTGTGCACACAGTCAGACCAGGACCATTCTTGTGCATACAGTCAGACCAGGACCATTCTTGTGCACACAGTCAGACCAGGACCATTCTTGTGCACACAGTCAGACCAGGACCATTCTTTTGCACACAGTCAGACCAGGACCATTCTTGTGCACACAGTCAGACCAGGACCATTCTTGTGCACACAGTCAGACCAGGACCATTCTTTTGCACACAGTCAGACCAGGACCATTCTTGTGCACACAGTCAGACCAGGACCATTCTTTTGCACACAGTCAGACCAGGACCATTCTTTTGCACACAGTCAGACCAGGACCATTCTTTTGCATACTGTCAGACCAGGACCATTTTTGTGCATAACACATTGAAGAGTTATCACTAAAAATGTTCATGTTCTTTAAAAGCATGCTGAAATAGTGTTGAAAAGCAAAACTAGCTCTCTCCTTTCAACTCTTTTTAATTGTAATCTTCTACAAATACATACGGTTACCAGTTGACAAAGTGAAGTTCAAACTGAAGAACAATGTGCCATGAATTATATTGAAATTACAAAACAGAAGCAGGCTGTTTAGCCTAATTAGTCTGTGTTGGTGTTTAACCTCCAGATGAGCATTGCACTAATTCAATGTGCGTGTTCTGCTCTCATGTCTTTTTATTTCCATTTCCTTCCATTGCCTATCTAACCTACTCTTAAATTCTGACATGATCTCCACTTCAATCATTAACTTTGGTAGTGCAGTACACAGCCTCACAATGCTCTCTGTGGAAAAAATGGTCTCTTTGTTCTGGACCCCATAATCACTGAAAATATCCTTTTATTAAATCATCCCATAGTCTCCTCTGTTCTAATGGAAATAGTTCCATTTTTTTCAAGCCTTCCTCCACATTTGCATATCTTCACACTAAACCATATACTCCCCTCTCTAGCCCTTCTAATCTGGAGCCCAAAAGTGCACTCCACCTGTGGTTATCCCAAGGTTTTGTATTGACTCACCATAACATATTGACTTCTCTATTCTATACATCCTGTCCAAAGCATTGGACATTTGGGTATAAATTCCACGCCCTCTGAAGGGTAATGCTGGAACAGAGTGACCTAGAGGTGTACGTACACTAAATTGTGAAGGTGGTAGTACAAATTAAAGGGGCTGCTAAAAAACAAAGTGATCCTTGGTCTGGATTTTACCGTTGCCATGTGTGTTTTTGGCATAGGGGCACATAAAATACTAGGGGTGGCAAGCCCACCACCTTCCTGCCTACCCCTAAGCTGTCCCCCATAATACATTAGGTAGACGGGTACCACAATTGGCTGCCAGCCCACCATTTAAAATAATTAATGGTCAATTGAGCTTCCAATAAGCCAATTGACCCAAATATTGTGCTACGCATGCCAAAATATGATTGGTAAGGGAAGGTGGATGAGAATGGGCAGATCGTTTTTTAAACACATTGTAAAAAGGTGGGAAGGAAAGGTGTAAATGTCCTTCAGGGGCTGCCCTTTGCATATCGGGGGCAAACACCCCCCACCCCCCACCCCCCAAGATGTCACACCTCCCCCCCTTTGTTCCTCCTCACCTGCCTAACTGAGGATTAACTGTTTCCATTGGCAGAAGGGTCAGTAACCAGAGGATGCAGATTTAAGGTGACCAGCAAAAGAGGCAGAGGTGACATGCCAGAATTTTTTTTACATATACAACCCAGAGTTGTTATTATTTGGAATAGATTGTCTGAACAGGTGGTGAAAGAAGATTCAATAGTAACTTTCAAAATAAAATTGCTAAATCCTTGAAGGGAAAAGAAATTCCAGAGCAAGAGTGTCAAGGGCAGAGGAGAGGGATTGATTGGATAGCTGTATCAAGGAGCTGACACAGGCACAATGTACTAAATAGCCTTTTCAGGTTTCTATCACGCTATGTTCCCATTGCTCCTGTTTTATGAGCCTTCAATGTGCACAATAATCAGTTTGGTAGGGAAGAAGACTGTGCCTGATCTGTGTGCGCAGTTTGACAGCTGCTAACCTAAGCCTTTCTTTAGGCGGTCCTGGTGACCTCCTGAAATGAACACAGGTCTTCAGTTTTGAAATGAGGCTTCTGCGACCACTTATGACCAGATTCCTAAGTTGAGTTGGATTGGGGAGGATTTTTCTCTGGTCAGGTGGTCTTGGCAGGGGCGGGAGGACTGTAGTTTCACACTGGCAGGCAAATTAAAACCTGAGCGGAGGTGCTCAGCACTGCCTGGGTGGGGGCAGAGGAAGGCAAGCCCATATTTTGCACATGCGTGTGGGTGGACGCTGGAAAAGCTGCCTCAGGAAGATGGACATTTTTCAAAATAAAAAATAAAGGTTTCTAAAATGTCATAAAATGTTTCCCCTCATGTGACTCTCATGTGACTCTGTCACATGAGCAGAGACATGTTATTAATTAAATTGTAAATTTTTATTTAATTTTTATTTGCTGTTGGAAACCTCATCCTGCCCATGGATGGTTTCCTAAAAAATGACAAAGTTGCTTGGCCTTTTCACCTTCCTGCCAGCCGTAGGGTTGGGTGGGCAGCAAACACATTTCTTTCAATTACCTTTTTAATGGTCTTAATCGGCCTTTTAATTGTCGGCAGGCGTGCTGCCGATTCCCGTGCATGCTCGTCGACTGGAATGTTGCGCGGGTGCACGATAACCTCGAGACACTCACCAGACGTCATTTTACATTCTGTCGGGTGATGCATGGGCCCATCCAACAAGCTAAAAACTCTCCCCACTAGTAACTAGTATTTTGAAGCTTGTGTGGCTGAACCACCAGAGTCTTTAAAGGGATCTTGGGAAGTCTGTTAGGAAAAAAAAAGCACAAAGCGTTGTGAAATTTCACTTTTGTGAAGGCACAAGGAGCAGGAATAGATCCACAAAGTTGCCACCAGTCTGCATCATCCTCCTCTCGATTGTCTCCCCTCTTCGGGATTTACCTGTAGGTTCTGGAATCAGTAAAAATTGAATAGGCCCTCAATGGCAACCTGCATTTGGGTGCCTGATTGACACCTCGGCTCACGAGAATTAGGAAGATGAAGTGAGGTTCAGGTTTGGGCAATTGTTGGGCCGGTCCATTCTGGTGGTTCCTCAATTCCTGGAATGATACCCAGCAAGATGCATCATGTGCTGTCCAATTTCTATCCTGGCCTTTTCTGCTTGAGATGTTGCTTTTAATATTTTGTGAACCTGAATGCCCAAATCTTTTTGCTCTTCCTCATCAGCCATCTTTTTCTTCATTGAAAGTATAACTAAGGTCCCATTTACCAAAATTAAATTCCCTGAACTGAAGCATCAGTCCAGAGTATGTGTTCCCACAGGCTTCTTATGCAGAGGTGAGAGTATTGTCATTCAGCCAAGCAGACACCGAGTCAAGCTGAAACACTGCAATATCTATATTAATGTAGCAAGTTTGCAGTGTTGGTGAGTGGTTCAAACTAACTACATGAGGACTCAGATGCCAACAGGTTCCCACAAGAATAATTAAGAGTGACATTATTCTCTACTTTTACAGAACCTCTTTATCCAATTCAGGATCACAGGAGTCAGAGGCTCCCCTGACAGGCAAAGAGCACTAGGTGGGGTACACCCAGGACAGGGCATCAGTCCATCACAGGGCACACACACTGAGGGGCAATTTACCATAGCCAATCTACCCAACCAGTACGTCTTTGGACAGTGAGAGGAAACTCACGCAGACACAGGGAGAATGTGCAAACTCCAGACAGACAGACATCTGAGGTCAGGATTGAACCCAGTTCCCTGGAGCTGTGAGGCAGCAGCACTTGCCACTCAGCACCGCACTACCCACTTTTATTTCTGATTTATTTTTGCCTTTGGTTCTGACAGCTTTAGGCTCCTCAGCAATCTGCTCAGTCTGATCTAAACATCCCTTTGCATAAACCTCAACTGCTCACCCTCTCTGTCTGAGTAAATGAGGATTGCCAACCCTTCAGGATCGTCTTGGGTCTCCAGGAATGAATCTCCTGGACACCGGTATGTGCAATCCTGGAGACAAATAAGGTGTACTCAACTAAAATACATTTTCCTTTGAACATTTTCATTCTTCATAAAAATATTGGAGATGGAGCAAACGGCTGGTCAATTGAATGCAACAGTTGGAGGCGGCCAGTTGTATGATAAAACAGATCAGAGTGTCAACTCTCAATCCAGCTTTTCGGCCCAATCTAATCCTGACCTCGACTCAAATTTACTTTCCAAACACAACCCCCCCCGATTCCTCCTATCTCACTGTTCTTGTTCCTGTTTAATCCAGGTTTTCTACCCTGCCTGATCCAACCTTGTTCCCTCTTCTTGTTCCAACAATAATTTACTTAGCTTCTTTCTGGTCATCTGACCCTTAATGGCATATGCTACAGGAGCCAGCCTCTCTAGCTGGCAGATAACCGATGGCCTAGCTTTGTATTTCAGTCTATGTTTTCCTAACCCAGAGCCCTGTGGGTGATTGCTGTGAAAATGGTTTGTACCCCAGCAGCCAAACCCCCTCCACACTCTCTCTCCCAGATGTGCTAAAAGAATGTCCTTTAATTTGCACATCTTATTTTCTTCCATGGGTAAATAGATTTGGGAGTTAAGTAACAATTTTAAACTAATAACTTTGTTATTTATTGAGCTCTGCCTAACATCACTTGCCTGGCTTTGGTCCCCATGCACTCTCCCAGTTCCTGCTCATAAGCCTTGAACTGCATTGCTGCCTCTTCACTTCATTTGGTTTCTCCCTCACCCACTCATTCTTCTAACTTTCATATCTCTTCTTTCAATCAAAGTGGAATGGCTTGTTATCTTCCTGGTTCCCCATACTCTACTTCCACTTTACTTCTCCACTACCCCTTTCAAATCTGACTGTGTTGTCATTGCATTGATTACCCATGAGCAATGGCATGGGGAAGATGCTGGTTATCATTACTTTCCCTCATATATCTAAAGGCATTTATTCTCATATCGTAAAAAACCTAATTTAACCCTTAAAATATGAAACTCAGCAATCAAACTAATTTGTTAGTTGCTTCCTGTTGTTACTGAACGTATTATATTACAATAGTGACTACACTTTCGAAACATTTCATTGGTTGTTAAGTGTTTTAGGGTGTCTTGAGTTTGCGAAAGGCGCTATAAAAATACAAGTCTTTCTTTCTTACAATTTCTCTGCTTATTCATTCTGAAGACCACCTTGATTTTATAGGCTTTTTATAGCACTGGGTCTTCAAAGCCTTTTTAAATGCTTCCTTTGAAAAAGGCTGAGAGCCAGGCTGAAATGCCAAGGAGTCTGGCTCTCTGGAGTATTATTATGATTATATGGTGTGATATTGCATAACTGAGTGCAGCACAAGTTGTGTTTTTAATGTTCGAGGTTTTCAAGTAGGACAAAATTGTACATAAACCACATGTAGCTTCCCAAAGAAAACCTTATTCATAAACATAATTAATACAACATGGCTTATTTTCTAAATATGACTTTGGCACTCATAGATGTGTAAAGAGTTTTACTGCAGTTTGATGTAGAGAGTCCTGTGGGTATTCCTGCTGCCATTAGTCTTTTTCAGAAAAGAAGCCAGTTATAACTTTGGTTATTAGTGCTGCCACACAAAGCAAAATCCTTTGGCTTTAAAAGGCATGCAGTTAAATTCTATATGATATGCTGGAAGATGGACATAGCTCAAAGAGTTAGCATTCAATGCCACACAAATTTATGGCCATGGAGTGACTGGTAGAATATTAATCAATTTAGTTGCTCTGGTCTGGTGAAATATCTAATTTAACCAATCTGCTTTCATATATTTAACCAAATATGTTGAATTTAGCAGTAGTAATGATGGTGAAACTGTCAGCGTTCACTGTCATTGCTCCTCTGAAATTGGCAACATTGGGCAGAATTTTGCCCTTGACAGGTGGGCAGGCCTGACCAACTTGGCGGTGGTTGGGCAGCCGATTGCCGCTGAAACGGGCCGCGCCGCTATTTTGCACGGGCGGGCCAATTAAGGCCCATCCAGCGGGTTAGCGACTCCCGTGTAGAACGGGAAAATCATCGCGGAGGTGGGCGTGTTCAGACGGCTGGTTCCAATGGGGAGCTGGCAGTCTGTATAAAGAGCGACCAGGCAGCCTGCTTGAGGCAGTTCACCATGGCCACTCATAGAGAGCGACAGGCTGCTCTCAGAGCACAGGAGGAGGACGAGGGGGGGCAGGCTGCAGGAGAGGCCAGCGAGGGGGCCACTGTGCCCCTCGGCTCTCAGGTGCCTGCCTTGCTGTCCTCCTCCAAGAGGCGTCCAACCATCGGGAGGTGTTGTTGCTGGAGGATGGGAGGACGAGGACCCCCCATATCACCAGTCAGGCGCGGCAGGAGGTGGCAGTAAGCGTCCAAGATGCTGTGTGGTGCACCGGCACCCAGGGCTGCAAGAGATTCAATGATTTGCTGCGCTCTGGAAGGGTGGGGACCGTGTCAGCCTTGGCCCTCTGACCCAGCAGGTAGCCCCGCCCCATCTTACTGTCATTACTGCGTTGGGCATTTAGCACACGCTTGGTGGGCAAACAGATAGTGACCATGCTCACATCAGCCTGAGTGGGTGAGGAGAAGATGGGTTCTCCCTGCAGCATATGTTGGTGTTTGTTGAATTTGAGTAGTCTGGGGGCAACCTGCAGGGGAGGCAGCTCGACACATACTCAGAACTCCAACACATGTCTTATTGATGGTGATGAGATGGTGGAAGAGGAGCCTCAAGGTGTCGTGGCCAAGAGCCATCTGCTGGCCTCAGTGCCGCACCTAGTTGCGCCTCTTTGCCATGGGCGCTAAGACCCGTGTGTTATTCAAAGTGATGGACGCTGAATGTGTCCAAGGTGTCCGTTGGGGGAGGGGGTTGGGAGCAGCCGTACTATTTGCTGGTGACTGTTCACCAGTAGTGTGGACAGGAGCCGCTGGAGGCCTCAGATGGGCCACTGTGGTTGGGGTGCGGGGTGCGTGCAGAGTACATGAGCGATCAGCCCCAATAAATCCTCTTCTCTGTTCTGCAGACAAAAACAGAGAACAACAGCCAGGATCGCCAGCGGACTGGTGGTGGACACGCTGTGCTCCAGCGCCTCACCATGGATGAGCAACAGGCCATGGAGCTGGGGAGGAGGCAGCCGGCCAAGGCAGCAGGTGTCAGTGAGGCTGGGGTCCAGCGGGCAGGTATTTGAGGTCCACAGTCCCATCCACTCTGTCTCCCCACCATCCATAAGCACTGATGGTTGCTGCAATCGTTAATGCAGCAACACTGCCCATTCACAGACTGATACAGTCAGACGTGTGGGTCATACACAAAGGTCCCTCGTCCCCTTGAGGAGTCACATCTCCAGCACCTTCCAAAGTCGCCTTATCCCATTTGTGACCACTATCCCCATGGCCTAACATGCCATTGGCATCGCTGCTGCACAGCCAAAGGCTTATTGCATCTTAGGAGGGTTTGTACCTCCACCACCCTTTCAGCCAGTGTGTCCCACATTACTCTGTCCAAAAGGTCCTCACCACCTCACCTGTCAACCTCATGACACTCAACTTAAATAAATGCCACCACGTTAGTCATCCCTGTGCCAAGGGGAAATGTTGTCTTCTGTCCACCCGGTCTATGCCCCTCATAACGATATGAAGGTCAATAATGTGACCTGTCAATCTCCTGTGCTCCACGGCAAATATCACAAGTGTTTGCAATGTTTCCTAATAACTCCATCTCTCCAGGCCAGCATGCATCCAGGTCAGGAGCCTCTGCACTCTCCCCACTCCAATGCTACATAACATTCCATGTGGCATTCCTGAGACCATCTGACCAGCCTGTCTGTATGTGTGTGTAATGTTTGGGCCTCCTCTTGACTCTTTTCCACCCCACCAATGTTCATCTCCTTAGGGTCTTGAAGGGTGAGCGACTTATGATACTGGGGGGTGAAAGGGATGAAAGGTGTTACTGACTGAACGCTAACTGATGCACTGTCCTTGTTGTTAATTTCAGAATCACCACCAGAGTGACCCACATGTCCTCAACGCAGCCCCCCCTCCACACCTGAGGTCCAAAATGTGCAACTGTTATCACATCCTGTCAGCCAGCCAGGCACCAGCGCAGTGACTACCACATCCGTGGGGAATTTACCATTGGTGAAGGCACCGGGCTCACCTGCTGGCCCCTTGATGGCCACATGTGTACAGTCTATAGCACCCTGGACACTGGGGAAGCCAGTAATGGCCACGAAGCCTCTGGCTCACTGTGTCTGACTGGCCTGGTCCCAGTGGAAGTGGATGAAAGTCAATGCCCATCTGAACAGAGCGTTTGTAACCTTTTTGACACAAGTGTGGACAGCTGATTGGGAGACACCGCAAAGATCACCCACCGAGCCCTGGAAGGAGCCAGAGGCATAGAAATTGAGAGCAGCTGTGACCTTCCGAGCCGCTGGCATGGGGTGTCCACCCACACAGTTAGGGGAGATCTCAGGCCCAATCATCTGACAGATGTAGTGTATTGTCTCCCTTGAGAATCGGAGCCTCCTTCGGCACTGCACCTCAGACATATTGTGGTAGCTGCTTCGCTGCCTGTAAACCCTGGCAGCAGGATAGTGGCATCTTCTGCAGCCCCTTCCACCTTGGATAACCTCTTGGCCCTGCGCCCCTTGTGCCTGCGCCTGGCCTCCCAAAGGTGGCTCCCCTGGAGGCTGATTGTCCACTCCCAGCCTCCTCCTTATTCTATCCCTCCCTTCCTGCTCAGAGGAGCTGCCTCCACTGGAGATGTCAGAATCCATACCCAGGCTACAGGGAGGCCTCCGGAAAGCTGCAGGCCCGAGAAAGATTCCTGTCTGCAGAGAGCTGAGCTGAAGCTTCAAAGTACAGAGAAAGCTGCTGGAAATCGATGTGAACTGCTCACAATCACACAGGCAAGTTTAAAACACTTTCTGCAATTAAATACTTCATGGAAAACATGAACAACCCCCTCTGAGCCCACATATCCCGCCAGTACATGACTTTTATTAAAAACTCTCTTACCCGCCTGCCCATTGGGCCTGAGCCAAAGTTTGCACGGGCTCCTCAAAATCCTGGAAAATTGGCAAGTTAAGGGCCTTAACGAGGCCTTTCATTAATGGCGGGTGCATGTCCCGCTGCATAGCGCACCTGCTGACCAAATATTGCAATGCCACACACTGACATCGGGACGCTCACGTGACATTTTAAGCGCTGATGTGCAGACTCCGTCACCCACACGTCAGCCAGAAAATTCTGCCCATTATCTAGAGTCCGGACATTGCAGTTCAATACATGTTATATACATGAGTTCAGTAAGGCCTTTGACAAGGTCCCTCATGGCAGACTGGGTACAGAAGGTAAAGTGGCACAGGATCAGAGGTGAGCTGGCAGGATGGATACAGAATTGGTTTGGTCATAGAAGACAGAGGGTAGCAGTAGAAGGGTGCTTTTCTGAATGAAGAGCTGTGACTAGTGGAGTTCCGCAGGGATCAGTGCTGGGACCTTTGCTGTTTGTAGTATAAATAAATGATTTGGAGGAAAATGTAACTGGGCTAATTAGTAAGTTTGCAGACAACACTAAGTTTGGAGGAGTTGCAGGTAGTGAAGAGGATTGTCAAAGGATACAACGGGATATTGATCGGTTGGAGACTTGGGCGGAGAAATGGCAGATAGAGCTTAATCCGGACAAATGTGAGGTAATGCATTTTGGAAGATCTAATACAGGCAGGAATTATACAGCAAATGGCAGAACCCTTAAGTGCATCGATGGGCAGAGTGATCTGGGTGTACAGGTCCACAGGTCACTGAAAGTGGCAACGCAGGTGGATAAGGTAGTCAGGAAGGCATATGGCATGCTTGCCTTCATTGGCAGGGGTATTGAGTATAAAAGCTGGGAAGTCATGCTGCAGCTGTATAGAACCTTGGTTAGGCCACACTTGGAATATTGTGTGCAATTCTGGTCGCCACATTACCAGAAGGATATGGAGGTGTTGGAGAGGGTGCAGAGGAGGTTTACCAGGATGCTGCCTGGTCTGGAGGTTATTAGCTACGAGGAGAGGTTGGAGAAACTCGGATTGTTCTCACTAGAGTGACAGAGATTGAGGGGCGACTTGATAGAAGTTTACAAAATTATGAGTGGCATGGACAGAATAGATAGAAGCTTTTTCCCAGGGTGGAAGAGTCAATTACTAGGGGACATAGATTTAAGGTGAGAGGAGAAAACTATAGAGGAGATGTGTGGGGCAAGTTTTTTACACAGAGGGTAGTGAGTGTCTGGAATTCGCTGCCAGAGGAGGTGGTGGAAGCAGGTATGATAGCGGTGTTTAAGAGGCAGCTTGACAAATACATGAATAGGATGGGAATAGAGCGATACGGACCCCAGAAGTGCAAAATGTTTTACTTGATGGGCAATATGATCAGCGCAGGCTTGGAGGGCCGAAGGGCCTGTTCCTGTGCAGTACTTTGTTCTTTGTTCTTTGTTCTAATACAGAAATCAGATGCTCACAGGTGATTGCACAGTGTTCAGTTCCATTCCCAACTCTCAGATAATGAAGCAGCCTGTGTCTGTGCCTGTGTGCAGCAAAACCTAGACTGTATCCAGGCTCGGTCTGCGAAGTGGCAGGTCATATTCGGGCCACACAAGTGCCAGGCAATGATCATCTCCAACAAGCAAGAGCCTAACGCCCTTCCCTTGCCATTCAATGACATTATCATCAATATCTTGGGGGTCACCATTGGCCAAAAACTTAACTGGACCAGCCACATAGGGCGGAATTTTCCCATCCTGCCCATGGCTGGATTCGGGGCGGACAGGAGCCAAAAAAACTCGGAAACCCGCCGATGTAAAAACAGTTTGTGATTCTCCCGATGCCAGGTTAATGGCAGGTCGGGTATCCTGCTGAGCAGTGGCATGAATCCCATTTGCATTCATTACCATCTCATGAATGCTCATTAAATTCACTTCTCACCAGAATCACCTGGCGTCTTCCAATCCTGTGTCACCCCAGCAGGAAACCAAGTGGATCTGAATCTCATTTGAAAAAGGATGGCATGCACAGGTCAGCCCTCACTTCACTTGGGACTTTGAGGTGGATACAATACAATAGCCTACCTTCAATAGCGCTGTGCCAGTGGAACACCACGCTGCAGGGGCTGTAGAGTTGGCCTGCTCCTGGCGATTACCTCCATAGTCATGAGGCCACCACAATGCAGCAATACTCAGAAACCAGCATTTCAACCGAGAAAGGGGTTATGGGATTTTGAGGGGGTGGGAAGGGGATAACACATGGGGGGCAATGGGAAAGGGAGGCTTTGCAAGCGGCTGGGGGGAGGGGGAAGGGTGAATACATGGCGGAGATAGTGAAGTGTTCAGTCCTGAGGGCAATGGGGAACTCAGTGAAAGGCAATCATTGGTCTGGGGCTGGCCGTCAGGAGTCAGAGTATATACACTCCTGGGATCTTGGGGACATCACAGTCATCAGTCAGGGAGTGGAGACAGTCATGGGGTGCAGTGGACATGCTGTAGGAGTAATCATTGGGAGCTCCAGGGACGGGCAGTGTCTGTACGCCCTGTAGGAATAACGCACAGCTTGGTGGGCAGGGCTGGCTCACAGTCGCTGCCCATGGGCTTGTCTGTTCCTGTACTGTGCTGCAGATGGTATGGTAATACAGGTGGCATCTGCTGCCTGTACTTGGGAAACACGTAATAAGGGGAGGGTGGTATGTGAAGCTTTCCTGAGGGGGTGGCGGATGCACCTTGATAAGTGACCATGCAATGCAGTCTCCAGATGGGGAGGTCCACATGGGGCATGGGCGCTTCAGTAGTAGTGGGCTCGGGGGGAGGGTATATCCACCACAACAACTGTATTACTGGGGGATGTTGAAGAATAACAGGAGGAAGCTCTTCCTTCACATCATGAGATTCCAGCTAGATTTCTGGGACATGGACAGTGAGGGGGGGACTGTCGAATCTTGTTTCAAAATAGTAGTGCACTGGAGTTATGGTGCAGTTATAAATCGAAAGTGAAAGCAAAGTATACAACTGGTGGGTGATCATTGGAAGCACTTAATGTATGTTTCTGCTAGGTACCCTGGGAGTCGTCTCTAAAAGAGGTGCAGGAACAGAGGGACTTAGGTATATACATGCATAGGTCATTGAATATGGCAGGGCATGTTGAGAGAGCAGTTAATAATGCATATCATATCTTAGGCTTTATTAATAGAGTACAAGAGTAAGAAGGTCATGTTGAACTTGTATTAGGCACAAGATAGGCCTCATCTGGAGCACTGCGTCCAGTTCTGGGCACCATACCTGAGGAAGGATGTGTAGGCATTAGAGTGAGTACAGTGGAGATTCACAAGAATAATTCCCGGGATAAAGAACTGCAGCTATGAGGATAGATTGGAGAGGTTGGGACTCTTTTCCTTGGAGAAAAGAAGGCTGAGAGGAGACTTGATAGAGGCATTCAAGATCCTGAGATGATGGCATAGTGGTAATATCACTAGTAATCCGGAGGCCCAGACTAATGCTCTTGGGACAAGGGTTCAAATTCCACCAAAGCAATTGGTAAATTTAAATAATAAAGCCTCAAACTGAAACCTAGTCTCACTAATAGTGCCCTTTAAACTATTATTGAATGTTGTTCGAAGCCCATCTGGTTCACTCTAATGTCATCTGGGGAAGAAAATCTGTCATCCAGTCTGGCCTACATGTGACTCCAGATCCACAGCAATGTAGTTGACTCTTAATTGTTCTCTGAAATGGCCTAGAAAACCACTCAGCTCAAGGGCAGTTGGGGATGGGCAATAAATGTTGGCCTTGCCAGTGTTACCCACATCCCACGAAATAATAAATTAAAAAAAAACTAGCAAATATAAACATCCATTGTGGGAAACTATATTCAGGTGGATGTATAGCAAGATGATACTCTGACTGGAGTCAAATATCTTGTTCTGGGCCAATGGCAGTGGAAAAAATGGGTAGTGTCTTGTGCCACTGAGCGTAACAGCCAATAACTAATTAAGCATAATCATTCTATTCTCAAATCTGTGCACTATCAAGTGAGACAGAATTTAAAAGATTTAAAAGATTATCAAGTGAGACAGAGGATGGGAGTGAACTGTCATATTTTCAGACTGAAAAGGATTTGAAGGGAGGTTCTATTTAGGTTTCAGTTACTTTTCTCCCTCCAGTACCTGTCACAGCTGATACCAACTGACATCATTAATGTAGTGGGGCTGATGACCATACTGAAGAATTAAGCATTCTGGTGGCATAGTAAGTTTGTAGGTGAAGAAACTGCACTAGGAAATGGTAGGATGTGTGGTCCCAGAACCCTCATACAGATAATCTTCAATGATAAAAACAGAAAATGCTGGAAAAACTCAGCAGGTCTGGCAGCATCTGTGGAGAGAAACTGTTAACATTTTGAGCAAATTTTTAATCTCCACTGGGTAGAGGACGAAGTGTCAACCAGAAGTTACACATCTGGTTATGTCATGGCAGGTGATGTGTGCCAGGTGGACCAAGGGAGACTTGGCCATGTTATCACAATGGTTTTGCAATTTCATTTATTACAAGAAGATTTGGGCACTGAATTCAGAAGTAATGAGTCCACTAATGCCTTTAGAGATTTTAAAAACTACATTCAAACATTTATTAATAACAGAAACGATTTCAAGCACCTACATAAGATTACAGTTACGTAACATTATAACAAATCCAAAAATTCCTTATTAAACAGACTCCCAATTATATGCCCCCTTTAAGGCAACAGTCCAAAGTAGATTTTAAATTTACCACAGCACCCACTCGACAGTGGAATTCCAAAGGCTTTTCTCTAGCTTAGTTACCGGACACAGCAGACCTTAGCAAAAATGGCTGGAGGCTTCTTGAAAGTTGTTTCACACACTCTTGTTAGATTTTACATGGCCCCCAACATAGCCTTTAATTTCTCTTTATATATGTTTTGCTCTCTCTTTAATCTGTAAATTCCATTGTTCCATATGTCTTTGGAAAATTTACTTTTCCCATGATATAAAAGCTTTCATGTTGCCAATATTGTCAGTGACCTTTGGGAATAATACATGCACTGCTTGTTCTTGCTTATCTGGCTAGTTATAAACATTCTAATAACCCTTTGAAATCCAAACGATTCCTTCACTTTTCTAAAAATGCAAATTTCCTTCACGCCGTTTATGCTAAGACAGCATCCATGTTTACTTATTAACATTTCAAGAACATTTCTACACCAAACTTCTTTTGATAATTTCATGCTTGCAGTCTCCTTATCTCCAAATGTAGTTCAATCACACAGACAGAATCAGCTGCACTTACATCCAAAAACCTACTTGACAATAAACCAGAATAACATGAAGAAAATTATTATGCTTTTGCAACAATATCCCTACAAGGAAGTCAAATTGAAAGTTGAGGTGCTTGGTCACTCTGGATTGACACTACCAGAGACGGCCAGTCCCATCTTTCCTCTCAGGGAGGAATTTAGATTTTATACATGAGCTTATTGAGAAAAACAGAACAAAAATTAAAACACAAAAAAGAAATGTAGCTAGTAAAGTTTGGGCAGCAGGTTGTGCGGAAGCAAGTGCGAGCAAGCGGGTTCCTGGTCGGCGCCCCTGATTGGGGGCGTGCCGCTATTTTACGTGGGCGGGCCAATTAAGACCCACCCAGCGTGATGTCCGCCCAGAAGCGCGTGTGCTCCCTGTGTGGCGTGGGGGGGGATTCCTTGAGCAGGTCTGTGTGCTCTTTTGCGCAAGTGCTGCCTCAGGGAGATTGGTTGAACTTTTAAAAATTTATTAAAGGTAAGAAAAAATTTTCCTAACATGTCCCTCCTTCTAACACTGTCACATGAGCTGGGACACGTCCATTATTTATATTTAAAAATTTTCCAAACATTTCCTGCTGTAGATGAGGTTTACTGTTTTTTTCAGAAGACTGCCTGGGCTCTTGGCCTGCCCACCAACCTTAAGGTTGGACGAGCAAGATCATTAATCATTTTAATTACTTTTTTAATGGCCTTAATAGGCTGTTGGCAGGTTGGAGCCTGTTGAACTGAAAATTTAAATGACGCAGGGTGATGTTGGGATGCACTCCCTGCCCCCGCTCACTGGCCGGAAATTGCTGCCCTTTAAGTAGACTGCTTATTTAAAATTAATTTCCTAGAAAGTGATACTGCTGCTTATTGCTGATGATGATTAGGGCATAGATATATTTTACAGAGAAAGCGAGAGACAGAAATTTGCATTTATATAGCATCTTTAATATAGTAAAACGTCTCAAGATGCTTCACAGGACAAAATATGACACCAAGTCACATAAGGAGATATTACGACAGATTACTAATGGCTTGGTCAAAGAAGGTTTTAAGGTGCATCTTAAAGGAAATGAGAGAGGTAAAGAGGCAGAGAGGCTTAGGGAGAGAATTCCAAAGTTATGGTCCTAGCCAGCATGGCTGCCAATGAAGAAAATTGAGGATGTACCAGAGTCCTGAAGGTATTCCTGGGGGCTTAAAGGCTGGAAGAGGTGACAGAGCTAGGGGCGGATGAGACCATGGAGTGGTTTGATCACAGTGATGAGCATTTTAAATTGAAGGCGTTGCTGAAAGGGAGTCAATGTAGGTCAACTATCATTGGCAACATGGGTGAACAAGAAGGCACAAATTACAGGCAGCAATGGTTTAGATGAGCTGTAGGGAAGGATGGACGATGGGAAAATTAGGAGACCCATTGAAATAGTCGAGTATGAAGGTAATAAAAGGGTGGATGAGACTTTCAGCATCAGATAGGCTGAGACAGGGGTGGTGATGGATGGTATTAGTGAGGTGAAAGCAGGTGGTCTTGGTGATGGAGAGCATATGGTTCAGCTCGGCCTCAATAAGATGAAGAATTTTCGAATGGTCTGGTTCAGCCTCAAGCAGTGACTAGGGAGCAATTAGATTCTCATTTGGGCTGTTTATGTTGTCTGTAAGATCATTTGCTGTTTCCAAAGTGAAGTTTGTTTCCTCTAACTGAGGCAGGAGTTCTAAATGCAATGCATGTCAATCTCAAAATAATTTTGACCTGATGATTTTTAATATATGTAGATCTACTGTATTGCCAAGATTCTTTTAATTCTGATACTTTGCATGTGATCATATAGCAAAGCAATAATCACTTCAGAGATCTGAAAAACAACCTGAAATAATCTGGTGATACACTGCATTTGAGAAAACTTAGAAATGTTAGCACTTTTTCTCTCATATATGGTGAAGAAAGCAATGCAGCTAGCTGGGCAAGTCTTTGCTGAAGAGCTTGGAGGTATTATTGAAATATTTTCCATAATCTAATATGCTCTTCTTCAATGAAAGCTTTGAAAACATATCACAAATTCAGCACTGATTTACAGCCCTTCCATTACCTCATTGAGATTCAGCAGCAAGATGACCTAGATTGTATAGATATGCTCCCTAATTACATGGTTTAGTTGCATATTTTCCACACTGATTAGTTTTACAATTATAGTAAATGTCATAACTCTCACTTTGTCATGTTAATTTTCAGAGAGAGGCCCAATTGCAATTGTTACTTTCGTAAGAATGAAATTTGCATATTTCTTTTTCAGCTGATCCAGGATCTTAGTTATGCTTGATATTAGCCCTACACTGACACTATTGGATTCAGCATCCTGCAATAGACAAGAAAACCAAGAAGATTCTGGTGAATTGTGCCCAGAAGCTTCAGCTGAGAAGAATCAGGAAGGAGCTGAACAATTGGGCAGATTGCATGTTTATTAGTGTTTCTCAGTCAGAATTGGGTATCATTTAATGAAGAGCGAAGATACCAACTAGAGGCTGCAGGGTTGCTGAATTTGTCACGTTTTTGTCAAGGAGTTAAGACATGTGAACATAAGAAATAAGAGCTGGAGTAGCCATTCAGCACTTGGAGCCAACCCTGCAACCCAAGCCTGCAACCCAAGCCTGCAACCCAAGCATGCAACCCAAGCCTGCAACCCAAGCCTGCAACCCTAGCCTGCAACCCAAGCCTGCAACCCAAGCCTGCAACCCAACCCTGCAACCCAACCTTGCAACCCAAGCCTGCAACCCAAGCCTGCAACCCAAGCCTGCAACCCAACCCTGCAACCCAAGCCTGCACCCAAGCCTGCAACCCAAGCCTGCAACCCAACCCTGCAACCCAACCCTGCAACCCAACCCTGCAACCCAACCCTGCAACCCAAGACTGCAACCCAAGCCATCTAATTTTTCCATAAGTGCAAGACAAGGGTAATCTCAAATCCAAATTAGGCAGTGTATGAGTGCCTTTTGTGAGCCTCAAAGTTATATGGCTATGCTCAAGCCCTTCCATCCTATGTGGGATTGAGATGTCAAGTTGTTGGGGCAGCTTCTTAGACACCAATGATCCGTGAGGGAGCACTTCAGCTACAAGGGTAGAACAGGGAAAGGCTGGTAGTGCAAGCGCAGCCCAAGGACATGATGGTGGCTTTCTGGCTTGGAATGCGAGGTCTGTAATTGTTGGGTGAGATACAATCATCTCTTGGATCTATTTATCATGGGGAGAAGGCAGATTGCAGAATGGAGGCTCTGGTCAATGCTGCCTTCTTGATGGCAGTGCTCAGGTTGAGGAGGAAAAGAAGGGCCTGGTGCCATCTAGCACAGCTTGAGGTGCCTGGTCAAGGGGGACCCCAAGAAGACCGAGAAGATGAGGTGGCCAGATCATCCCATGGAGGTGATTGGCACAATCAAAAGTATACCAAAGATGCTTCTACTATCTGGAGATGAGCGAGAGACAATGCCGTGCATGTCTACCTTTGTCAAGAGATTTGGTGGCTCATATCTGCACCATTCTGTGGGAGGATCTGATGCTGCATGGAGGTCATCCTCTGCCAGTGCACCTGAAGGTCACCACCACAGTCAATTCATTTGCAAGCAGCTCATTCCAGAGATCCACAAGGGATCTATGCGGCATCTCTCAGGCCTTGACACACAAGTGTATGAAGAGGGTGATGGATGCCCTCTAATGTTATGCTCATCATTGTATAAAGTTTACAATGGATGAAACTGGCCAGACTGTTAGATTTCAGGGATTTGTGGTGATCTCTGGCTTCCCAAGATTGCAGGGAGTGATCGACTGCACACATGTCACTTTAAAATCTCCTTGGCAGCAGCCAGGCAGACAACTTGTTAACAGGAAAGGGTTCCACTCCATCAACATTCAGCTGGTGTGTGACCATCAGAAGCAGATCATGCATGTTTGTGTCAGGGGCCCTGCGAGTTCTCATGACTCCTACATCCTGAGTCACTCTCAGGTGCCATTGATGCTCGAAAGGACACAGCCCTTACAGGGTTGGCTGCTGGGTGATAAAGGGTACCTGCTGAAGAGGTGCTTCATGACACCTGTGCATCATCATCAAAGTGCCTTGGAAGAGATATACAAGATGGCACACTTTGTGACAAGGTCCATCATTGAGCAAACCATTAGCATCTGTTGTTTGGACCATTCAGATGGGGCTCTACCGAGGCTGTCCTGCATCATTTAGTCTGTTGTGCCCTGCACAACCTGGCACTTCAAAGGAGAGATCACTTGCCACAGGGGGACATGGAGGAGGCAGAGATTTCTGCGGAGGAGGAGGACTTGGAAGGGCAGGAACCTGAGGAGGGCGATGATGAGGGCAACCATGTGGGTTGCCATTGCAGTGGCATAACATGGAAGACAGCCCGTGAAACACTGATAGCTAGAAGATTCCAGCAGGAGTAAGACCCAGGCAAGGGGACCCGAGCCCATCTCTCCTGTCCTTTAGTGCCATGCCAGTGATTGGAAAGGTTTCTACAAACAGTGACATCGCAAGAAAGGTCAGCCTACGACCTTGGACCTGTGACCCTTAAGTCCTCATTCTTGGAAAGGTCAGCGTCCAAAGCTGCATGTAACCAGTGTGTGAGGTGAAAGGCAGCACACGAGCACACACCCTGCGTCAACTGAACATTGTGCAGTCATTGCTATCTGAAGGTGACCTTTTCAGTAGCCACAGAGATTTGCACATAGTTGTACAGACCATAATGGCTCCAGCTCATGTGTTTTCACACTCACAATGAAGGCAGCTCAGTGCTGATGAAACAATATTACATTTAATCCTCCAAGACACACGAGCACACTAAATTCTATAATGTGTTGCAAGTTTTAAAGGATCAAATCTCAATGTGTAGTCACTTTCAGGATATGACTTGATACATCTCCCTTACTTGACACAAGGGGCAAGAGACTAACATGAGTCTGCTAAACAGCACATGAATCGGAGACACAGAATGGGAGGCAATCACAGAGTGGGGGCTTGGGTCACCTTCACAATAAGAGGACACAGAGATTCATATGCAAGAGGCATTCACATGATGCGATCATTATCATGAACTCAAAATGTGTTTACAAAGATGCTTGATATATACAGGAAGTGAACACCCATGCCACCATTCTTAATTTTTCTTCCCCTACCACTGCATCTAGGTGCATCTCCAACATCTGCAGCAGAGGAAGCCTGCTGCCTGCAATGTCCTGTTGTCTGTGATGACCTTGGTGGGCATCCACTGGGGGACCACGCCTGGAGGGCCCTGGCCTGCTCTGCATCTCCTGCTGTGGGACAGGAGCATCCTCCTCAGCCTGTGGAGCTGGAGCTGATGGGGTCACAGGCAGAGAGGATTGGAAGCAGCTGGACACTAGAAGTCTCCTGGGTAGATGGCCCTGGGGTGTGGAGCTAATGGTCCTCCTCCCTTTGGGTGCCCAAGAGCCCCTGCCTGACTCCTTGAGGGGAAGGGGCACCTGGAGGAAGGTCAAGCTGCCTCACCACCCTCTTGCCTAGTCATTGATGGATCCCACCTATGCCTAGAGCGATCGAGTGCAGGTCCAAACACAAATCTGGCAAAACCTGCTAGACCAAGATTTCCCCGGCAGCTGCTACCCTCCCGGTGACCTCTTGCTGTAATATCGCTTAAAGAGTGATGTCCCTTTAAGAAGCTCAACATACAGATGAGCCAGGTACCTGGATGTCATCATGTGACCAGGAGCCCCAGTCTCTCTCTGCACTTAAGAACCCTAGATAAAAGGATGTGTCTAGAGATTGCACTACTGCTTGTACTGATTTAGCTGTAAATAAACCAAGAGATCCTCGAGCAAATGGAACCCAAGTATCTCATTTGTGTTACATATAAGTTAGCACAAGGATATGACTACATGCTGTCCAGTGGTGATTGTTTTTTTGAAGTGAAAAAGCAGAACAAAGGAAACAAGCTTGAAGATCAAGTGGAGAAACAGTGGACAAGGTTAAAAGGCACTCCAGAAATTCCCACCCTACAAAATACAGGTGAAAACAATGTCTGAAAACAGAAGAATCAAAAATAATTTACTTCACAAACTATAAGTACCTTTGGGCTTGGCTAGTCCAGGCAAGTAGCCAACTGACTCAGGATGGTGTTACTTAAAGCAAAAAGCAGACAGCACAGCAGGAACACTACTGGAGGCACATAGAATATTCCTGCAAATCAATAATGTCTGAAAAGGGCTAAGGAACAGCAGAATGTTGGGATACCAAACTCTCCACCATGAACTGGAAGGCCGCCGATGACCTTTCCCAATTCAAACTTTTGAAACAAAGAATGCAACTATACTTCATAGGCTGAGGAGTTGCAGAGCTGGATAAGTAAGCCGTGAAAATACTGATAGCAATTGGTAATGAGGGGTTACACAGAGTGGGCCACTGGGTTATCTGAAGAGGACCAGAAAGATCCCACAAAGATATGGAAAGCACTAGAAGATCAGTTTTGGGTAAGAGTAGCAAGGGCAACGAATGAGACCACATTGTCGGAGCGAATAATGGAGTTGGTGATTGCTTCAACACCTACTGAAGCATTCTAAAAAGAAAGTTTATAGTACTGATGGAGAGCTAGAAGATGGCAGGAAGTATGAAGCCATTGTAGCCAGACAACAGTGTTTGCAGCTAAGCATATCGGCACAATAGTCAGGCCACAAGAAACAAGCAAGCTCTGAGGTAAGTGCGATTTGTCACACCTACCACAAAGCTGTCCTGCATTCCAAGATCTGTGTAAGGCCAGCGTGCAAAGGGCACTGGGCCTATCTATGCAAGAAATCTGGCTCTAGAGGCACAGCTAGAGGGCACAATAGGACACAAAGAAATGGAAGAGATGGCAACAGCAGCACACAGAGAGTCAGAGACCTGTGCACAGTTCACAGCAAGGCACACGTGAGTTGAGAGGCAGAGTGGAACAGCTTTTGGCCAGAGGACGAACAGATTTTCCACAATGTAACACGTTGTGTGGATGAAGTCAGGGCACTGGAAGCTTTTGCCACTATCAACATCATATACTCAAACATAGTTGGCAAACATGAACTCAAGACCAGGAATGACAGATGAGCTAGCACAAATATCCTCCCAGTCCGAATCCTGAAGAATATGTACCTGGACCATTGGAGATCAGTGATACAACTGACAATTGCTAAATTGACTGCATACAATGGGTCGCCAATCCCTCGCATTGGTATAGTAACAATGCAATGCAGCCAAGGCAATTCAGGGCGGAAAACCCAAATATTTTACCTGGCAGACACGAGTGGACCAGCAGTGGCATGTATGGATCTCAACATTGTGACTGTTCATGAGATCATCAATGTAACTATGACAATAGAAGAGACCAAGAACACTTGCATTGAGTTGGTCCAGGAGCTACAACAGTTGGACATGTTTGACACCATAGGAGGTTTCAAAGGTGATGCTGTACTGCACCTCAGACAAGACACAATTCCGTCAGTCGACCCTCCCAGAAAGTGCAGCCTTCACATACAAGAAAAGCTTAAGTGTGAGCTGCATGACATGGAACCCAATGGCATCATCCGTTATGTTCATCATCATACAGACTGGTGTAGTTCAATTACATGCGTTCTTAAGAAGGACACGCAATCAGGGTATGTCTAGACCTCTAGAGCCATCTAAAGGTCTCCCTAAAGAGATGTCCACACAAGATTCCAACACTGGAGGAACTGAATCCCAGGTTCACAGGAGCTAAATTCTTCTCTAAACTGGATGTCAAACATGCGTATTGGTTGATCCTCTTAGCTAAGGAATCTCTGGAAGTCACCATCTTCAGAATACCATTTGGAAGATATTACTTCCAGAGACTACCTTTCAGCTTATGTGTCAGTCAAGATCTGTTCCAGAAGCAGATGAGCAGAATCACAGAAAGTGTGCACCGCCTTGACTACAATGACTCCTCATAAAAGTACTGGGCTATAGCTTTGATACCTGCTACAATCCTGGTACCAAACTAGTCACCCCAGACATGCTGAGCAGATTGCTGAACCTGAACAAGAATGCAGACATTCTACTGGATCTACAAGTCGACAGCATGGTCACCGAGGGAGAAGATGTGCTCAATATCGATCTACTGCATTTTAGTGAGAACAAGTGCCACCAACTTCAATTAGATACAGCCAATGACCTGCAGCTGAAAGCAATGTGGAAAGCTATCATAGAAGGATGGTCCAACATGATAAAAGAAGTGCCAGCCAAGCTCAGATGTTTCTGGATACACAGAGATGAACTCAGCATCCCGAGGAGCATAATTTTCAAAGGGAAAGAAATCCGTGTGTTTGAAGCTGTCTGACAGGACATATCATCACAACTTCACCAAGGGCATATGGGTATAGAGTGGATGGGATGACTGGCATGTGATATGGTCTATTGGCCAGGGATTAATAGTGACATTGAGAAGTTAGTGAGGACGTGCAAGGCATGCCAGAGCCAACAACCACAGCAACTTAAAGAGTCTTTACACCTTCACCAGGTTCTGTCGGTTCCTTGGTCCAAAATCGCCACAGGTCTATTTACCATAAATCGAGATGGCTTTATCTTAGTCACCGATAACTTCTCCAAATTTCCAATTATCAGGCAGGCAAGAGACATGTCAAGAGTATCTGTGGCCGACACATTGGATGTAATCTTCAGTCTGTTCAATGCACCTGGTGAAATCTTTGTGGACAATGGGCCACAATATACAGGCAGACCTTTCAGGGCCATTTGTGTCAAATGGGGCAAGAACCATGAGATGGCCTCACCACACTACCCCTGATCTAACGGCCTTACCGAGCGGATGGTCCACACCGTCAACTCATCCTGAAGTGTAGGACATCAATACAAGATTTTAGTGTCACCATGCTACACTCTGATCTACGTCTCTGGATATGGTTTTACCATTGCCGGCAGAGATCATGTTTGGAAGGCAAATGAGAATGGTCTTGCCAAGTCATCACCTATCTAAATTCTCTGAGATGCCGGATGATATTCTCGAAAAACAAGAGAGGATGAAAATGATGCATGACAGGCATGCAAGTGTGGAACTAACTCAGCTACATGGAGGACAAAAGGTCAGGATCACACACCCCACAATGGGCTCATGGTTACCCACAGAGCTATTCAGTGTGCAGTGAGCCCAGATCTTTTGAAGTCACAACATCCAATGGAGCAACATTAAAGAAGAACAGAAGCTAGCTAAGAGAAATGCAAACATGCCAGTTGTGCATACCCAACACAAAAGAACATGCCCAGATTATAACAGTGGTTTGGAACACCAGGGACAACAACCAACACACTGACAACACATCTGTGAATCAAGAACAACCAGAGGCGAAACTGAAGGCTTACTGCAGCAAGATCTGGAAGAATTGTCAAACCACCAAAATGATACATGGACTCATAGACTTCCAAACTCAAATTTTACAATCATTATTTCTGTACTCGTAAACCTTATGATCCCTATCTCTGTACAACCAAGTTTTCTAGTACTAAGTGTCTATGTGTCTCACTTGTAATGTATAAGATTTATCTTTGGAATAAAAGGGGATGTTATAATATCACTTTCAGAGTGTTGTCCCTTTAAGAAACTCAACATACAGATGAGCCAGGTACCAGGATGTCATCATGTGACCAGGAACCATGGTCTCTCTTTGCACTGTAGTACCCTAGGCAACAGGATGTGTTTAAAGATTGCTCTACTGCCTGTACTAGTTTAGCTGTAAATATATCAAGAAATCCTCAAGCAAATGGAATCCATGTACCTAATTTGTGTTCCTTGTATATATACATAAACACAAGGATATCACTACAACCTTGAAGCACTTGCATTTTGCAGCCACAACATCAGACAGAATGTGGGTGAACTCCTCCATCCTTTGCTCTAGTCTGCTGACTGTTCCTGGCAACTTTGCTGATATTCCGCCACCTATCTTTTCATCTCCAGCGTATGCGAGATGGTCTTTTCCAGAGCTCATCATCTGACTCTGACTCAGCGGCTCCTGTTGTCCAGCAATCCTCTGAGTGCCAGAGACCTGGGCTGTCACTGCCTCAGACTGCTGTGGAGATGTGTCGGTAAGATGTTCTCCATAAAGTGACCCTGAGCCTAATATACACCCAGCAGCCACTGAGTCTCTGCGCTAGTGGAGGGTGCAGGTGAATACAGTGACAGGTCTTCATAAAATGGATCCTCATCTGAGGTGGACTGTGGGCTGGGCCTGCTGGTGCCTGTACAAGACAGAAGAGAGATTTTGTTCATGAGCAGGCAGAATGCAACATTGTGAATGTCAGGATGTGATAAACTAATGGAGGGCTTACCTGTACTGGGTTGTCAGGGGAGGGCGATCTCGCCTTCATCACAGGTGCGATCCCTGTCCTTCAGTGCCAACTCGACTGCCCCATCTTCGATGAGAGTGAGCTCCTATGCCATCTCTCCTCTCATCTGGGGTCTCTTCTTTCTGTTGGGGCCAGCTTGGCCTGCATGAAGACAAATAGTTGGAATGTGATGAGAGGAGAGGGAGGAGAGGTTGGGGAGCATGAATGCCTGCTGTGTGTGCTGAGCCCTCTCCAGTAGGTGCTGAAGATGCTGTTTGTGCAGGATGATAGGTGAGATGATAGTGAGGTTAAGGTGTGGCTGAGCCATTCAGTGCCAATTTCTCCTCTTCTAATAGTGTGTGAGATCCCTAAGGAGTGTAACCCTTTGAGTGCCTGATGCTATTATGAGAGTGTGAGTTTGGAGGGAGCAGAAGTTTGACTTACCCTGGCAGAGTAGGTTAGATCATTCGTCTTCTTACTGCACTGCAGGGCATTCATCTTTTGGGTTTGAGCAGCACTCACATCCACTGTGATCTCCTCTGACGCCAGCAAGGTAAGTTTGGTGGACCTCCTAGTTCCACCCCTTGGGAAGAGGACATCACAGAGTTTGCAGACGGCATTGAGGAGAGTCACCAGGGAGTTGTAGCTGAATCTGGGAGTGCATGGCTTCTTACTCCTGGGGGCCATCTTAGAGCATGCAGACCACACAGCTGGGCTGCAGAAAGTGAACTTGTGTGTTCAGGTGGCATTTAAATATGGTGCCAGGACCTTTGACCTCATAATGTGATGGCGGAGCAGACGAATCAGTATCTGCCCCTCCATGTTATTCAGTGAGTGGTTTGCCAATGCATAATTAATGAGGTTCCAATCCCACAATCAGGCGTGAGAACCCACCCTGCCAGCCAATAACATTCTATAATATCTCAAAGTAAGAGGAAAATGTTACATTTCAGACCTCTATAATTAATCTACAACCCCAGTTATTTAAAGACAGAAAATCCATTTAAATATTTATCCTTAAGATTTTTTCAGTCACTGCTGAATTCCATGTTAATTTAAAGTTTCCTATCATAAGCATATATTTTGATTTTCTCCAAAACTTGTAACAGATATTTCAAAGAGTCATAGCATCATGGAGAATCAGATCTGAGCGATCTAAAAATAAAAATCACCATTTCAGTAATTAAGTAACTCAAATGACAGCTGTATGAAGGACGCATTAACTTTTCACACATTATTACATGAAGAAATGGTACTGTCTGCAAAAATAGCTTCTAATAGCCGTACCATCCCGAGTTATTGTTGGGTAAATGGCACCACAAATAAAGTGTCAACAGCGGACAAATAGTTATAATCTATAATTATTTATGGTAATCATATCTCTTCATGAAGACAGACTTTTGGAAGGCATGTTGTGTTCCAAATGACAGAGTTTACATGTCACGCCACATTTAAAAAGTGGGATTTATTAAATTTAGTGTTTGAAATATCCATAGGTTCTTTGGGGGCATGGGTGGGTATCAAGAAGGGACATACATGGAACTAAGCTGATTGTTACTTTTCATAGCTCACAATATAGGAAAGAATAGGTAGATTTATAAAATATATATTTATCAGTATGGGTATTCCCCAGAAGCTTCTCCATTAAATTACCCTCCCCACCTTCTTTCAAACAGTTTAACTTTATACAAAAGGGCCAGAAATTCAGATGCTCAGTGCCCACTTTTCAGCTGATAGAGAGTCTATGTGCATGGGCCAAAAGTGTATTAACAATTCTGGCAGGAATTGTTCCACGCCCATAGTTGGTGACATTGGTAACTAGAGAGATGTGCACCTAAGAAGAAAACTTTAAGAAAAAGTTGAAGAAGCTTCATTACAGATTTAAGTGAGGAATCCACCAGAGTGAGTGGAAGTCCATTACAAAAAAATTGCAAGAACCTGAATGACACAGTTCACGAGATGGTGAACAAAAATACAAAAAAATAGCTGTACTTACATTTCAGAATAGGTGGCACCCCAAGGCCTTAGCATCCAGAGGATAGCTAAAAGAGAGCTGCCAGTAAAAAAACAAAAGTTTTAAAAAAACAAACCTGTAAAAATCAGCTGTCTGATACAAAAGTTTAAGAAGAAAAACTGCAGAGTAGAGAAGAAGCTGCTGAAAATGAAAGAAAACTATTTTTTAAAAAAAACAAGGATAGTCAGGACAGAGGAGAAAAGTGCTGTCACTTTAACTTAACAAAAATGAGGTCCGAACTCGAAAGCAAGCCCACTAAGTCTCCCAAAGTGTGAGGCATTAAAAAAAGGAACAGAAACCTGCAGAGTTAATACAAAAGATAAGGAATTGAAGCAGTTTCAAGCTTTAAACAGAAAAGCAAAGCAGCCACAATTGCTGGGGAGCCCGCCAAAAGCACAGAAGTGTGAGAACCTCACAACAAAGAAAGCTGACAGCTGCTGACAGCCTTAATGTAAAACAAATGGTTACTGCACTCACACTCTTAAAAAGGCAACAAAATTTAAAGCTGTAACTATAGGAAAAAAAAAGAGCCATGGCTGAAAATTGGAAGAGACCCCAGAGAGAGCGCAACTCTGCTGAGGGTAACAAGAGATCCAGAGATATGGAAACTCCCAATGAAGTGCCAACAGCAACAAAATAAGCCAGAGAGAGGGCAACAAAAGACCCTAGTGCGAGGGCAACAAAAGACTTGTTATGATCCCCAGCTGAGGTTTCCACTGAGGAACCCAACTTGATAGATCCTAACTTTTATTTGCTTGTTTAGATACATGGAGAGTGGTTACTGAACAGAGTCACTGGAGCCAGCCAATGAACTTTTAACAAAAGAAGAGAACACTTATTAAACAAGGAAATCTGAACAATATTACAATATTCCTCACTCACAGCTATACCTTTACAGATATATACAGATTTGTAAGGATAACACAGGTTACAAAAGTATCTTATACTCTAAATTTCACAGTAAGTACAGAACCCATGTAAACCAATTGCGATCTGTGGTCAGACAAACCACACTCTGAAACCAGGTGTCAGATGCCACCCCACAGAGATGCTATGGATCTCTCCTCAACTCTCCCCAGATGCTTGTCATACCATGAGCCAATCAATCTCACTGCACTCCATCTTTCACACGAGGGTTTCCAATCTCCATTCTCCAGGACCTCGCCTTGCAAACCTCCCCCAAACTGTTGCTTTCTCTCAGATGCCTTCCGCAAGGGTTCAGCTCCAGGGTTTTGAATTCTCCTTCCAATGTTCCTCTGCACTGGGTCACCACATGCATTCAAACTGTCTTCCACATACACATACTCTCTCTCTATTTCAGCCATCAACAGTGCACCACTGCTTCACATACTCATAGCAAAGAGTTACAGATCTTCAGCCATCTGTTTGGGCCTTCGGGCTTCTCAAGCCTTTATCACTTTAAGCTTGAAGCTTTGAGCCTTTTTCTCCCCCTCACTCCTAAATTCACTTAACAGGACCTTTTCCAGGTTCCTATCCTTCCTTTGATTAGAAGGTCTACTTGGGACTTTCTCCTGTTCCACTCCCCTGGATTTTGGAGTATTTTCTTTAGCTAGGGACTGGTTATTTGTCCTCTTTGCTCCAGTCTCTCCTGGTAGCTACTTTCAAAATCAACTGAACTCAAACAGCTTCCAAATCAAACTGCTGGTTCTAGTTTCTAATGTCTGTGTCTATGGGAGGGATCTGCCTCTCTGGACCCCTGTTCCTAGTCAACAGCCCAGTTTCTCTACTTTTGTTTGTTTAACTTAGCTGCAACAGTCATAAAACACTCATTAGAAATGCAGGCACCTTTTAAAGTGAAACTAAAACTCAATTTGACCTTTTTGAACACACAGATACAGAAATGCAAATCAAACTTAAACATTAAAGCTCAAAATAATTCCTAACACCCACAAATACCAATATAACTTACTTAAACTATCTCTGTTTCCTAACAGACTCCAATGCAAGGTTGACAGAAAACTCCAGATAGAGGGAGCCAAAAGACCCCAGAGCGAGGGACACAGATGGCAGTGCAGAGTGAGCAGATGGCTTTGAATGAAAGAAAGCTACTTGAGGTAGCTCAAAAGAAGCAAAATGTGCAAAAAGTAAAATAAGCTGTTTGACAGGAAAATGTTTGCCTCAGACCTGAACTGGAAGATTTGAAGCACAAGGCTCAAGCTGAGGATATACCTTTGAAAATGCATGATAAACTGAAGTCTTCAATGAAATAAGCTGTTTGTGATCTGAACAAACACATTTTGGAGACACCACAAAGGTACCAGGAGGAACTAATGACCCTCAGCTCCACAGTTGGAAAATCAAACCAGGAGTTGAGAAAACTCAACCAGATATACAGCCAGGCAAAACATCAAACACAAAAGGTACACAATGAAGTTGTGACCCTGAAAGACTCCTTGAAGAATCAATGCATAGCCACGGAGAAAGATAAGGAGCTAAAAAGGATTCTGAATATTAGTTCAGAAAAAGCTGTGTTGGAACTATCAGTAGCAACAAAATAATGCACTGATTCCCAGGGTGAGTTGGCAAGAGATCACCAAGAAAATAAACAGCTGAAAGAACAGTTGATTGTCCTTCAAGGTCAAATGCAAAAGGAATGCATAACCATTCAGCAGCATGACTAAACGAAGGCTGTCTTAAACAGCAGAATGGAAGTACTGCCGAAGAAACTCGAAGAGACTCTGCTAGGAAAATTCAAGATGAAGCAAGTAAGCTCCGCAAAGAAAAGGAAAACCTGTTGAAAGACCTTCACATGTTACAAGAGTCCCTTAGGTCAAAGGTTATTCTTCCGGAAAATTATGAAGAGAAGGAAATGAAATTAATGGCACTCTGAACAAACTGAAGAACAAGTTGGCAGAGAAGACTCACCAATATTCAATACTCCAGAAGGAAGCTGAAAGCTACAAGAAATAGACTAAAAAGCAGAAGAAGCAACTGAATGAAAAAGAGAAGGCATTGAAAGGAAAAGCCGTAGAACTTTCCAAACTGTGAGTGGATAATGAAACCATGAGTAGCACAATTACAGAGCTGAAATAGTCAGGACTTTGCTGGAGACTGACCTGGCCAGCAGTAAAACCAAAATGAAGGACAATGACAAAGTTCTGTTGCAGACAGAGAAACCAAGACAGAAATAAGATCAGAAAATGTAAATCTGACACTGAAGCACAAGGAGCTAGAAGTTGAAGAAGCTGAGCTGAGTGAAAAGATTCCTAAGCTTGCAGAACGATTTGAAAAGAAAACAGCAAACAATTGATAGGCTGAAATTGTGAAACAAGTGGAAATGAAGCTTCCGTTCACGAAACATATTTGCCTAGCAAGAACATGGCGGATATCATGGAAATAGAAAATTCAAGTGCACTCTAGGAATTAATGAAATGCATTCCCTGTGGAAGGAATGGGACAAACCCATAATGTGCAAAAATAGCAGACTGGCTGTTAATAAACAGAAACGCAACTCAAAGGAGTGCCAAAAGTGGATCAAAATCAGATAGCCAAGTACCAGAAACCATTCCTCCAAACATGACAGATTGAGATGTGGAAGAACTATCAAGCCTCAAGACCATCTGCATTTATAAAGTTAGAGGCTTGAGATGAGGGAGCAGGGATAGCAAGAAAGGATTGTATTACAAATAGTTATATTTCATTGGAAAGGAAAGCTTTCTTTGGAGAAGGGGGATGTTGTAGTATGTACCTACATGCCATTGTAATGTAAAGATGCTCAGCAGAGCAAGGGTTAATGTGGCCCTGGAGAATAGCACCACCCACAGTATGATACATAGAGGCATATGGGAATAGACTTGAGAACAGTCTAGCGAGAACACTCTGGAACCAGCCTGCATGGAGGTAACAGTACTATGCATGACCATACCTTGGATCTGTAATAGTTAAAGGTTAACAATAAACAATTCATGTTTAAATATACAAATCTCAAGATCTCATCATTGAAGCACATAAAGAACCCATATTGCAACAGAAACCTTTTAAATGGAGTCTGATTTATTTTGATTTCTGGCCTTCATGTCTTGTAGGTCCCGTTTTCAACTTTTGAATGCCCCAGGGCTTCATTCACAACGTGCTGAACTTGCATTATTTACATCATCACTCCTCATAATTCAATCCCTCCATCCTCTATTATTCTGGCTGCTTTCTTTATCATTTCAAAAACTGCAACAACCCTTCTATACAGAGGTAGCTAGAACTCTACACGGTATTGGAAATGTTGTTGCACTAATGCTCTCTGAAGTGACAGGATTATCTCACAACTTTGATTCAATGTTGACCTTCTAAAACATCCTAATATCTGATTTGCTTTACTTCTGCCAGCAGCATTATTACAATAGTTTCAAGTTGTTGTCAGTCAAGACCCCAGATTTGTTTCATTTCATGAAGATTATTTTATTTTCATTTAAAATCATCCCTTCCTGGATATTTTTTTATATCCCGACATGAAGCACTTTTCATTTTTTCACATTGAGTTTAATTCATTGTCTGTCTGTTGGATGCCCAAGTATATTCAAGTTGTCCTGTAGCTTATCCTGTTCAGTTTTGGTGTTTACAACTTTCATTAAGCTTTATCTGGAATTAAAAGTGCAATGATGGCCATGAAACCATTGACAATTGTCATATAATCCCATCCAGTTTACTAATGTCCTTTGCAGAAGGAAATCTGCTGTCCTTATGTGGTCTGGTCCACAGCAATGTGGTTGACTCTTCAGTGCCCTCTGAAATGGTCTAGCAAGCCGCTCAGTTGTAACAAACCACTACAAAGCCTCAAAAAAGGAATGAATCTGGGCGGACCACCCGGCATCGACCTAGGCTCCGGAAACGACAACGACAACGACAAACTCAACCCTGTCAACCCTGCAAAATGCCCCTTACTAACATCTGGGGGCTAGTGCCAAAATTGGGTGAACTGTCTCACAGACTAGTCAAACAACAGCCTGACATAGTCATCCTCATGGAATCATACCTGACAGATAATGTCCCAGACACCACCCTCACCGTCCCTGTGTATGTCCTGTCCCACCGGCAGGACAGGCCCAGCAGAGGTGGCAGCACAGTGGGATACAGTCAGGAGGGAGTTGCCCTGGGATCCTCAACATCAACTCTGGCCTGTACAAAGTCTTATGGCATCAGGTCAAACATGGGCAAGGAAACCTCCTGCTAATTATCATGTACTGCCCTCCTTCAGCTGATGAATCAGTGGTCTTCCATGTTGAACATCACTAAGAAAAAGCAATGAGGGTGGCAAGGGCAACATGTTCTTTGTTCTTTGGATGGTGGGGGGGGGAGTGGGGGGGCTTCAATGCCCATCACCAAGAGTGGCTTGATAGCATCACTATTGACTGAGCTGGCTGAGTCCTAAATGACATAGCTGCTCGACTGGATCTGAGGGAACCGACAAGAGGGAAAAACATACTTGGCCTCATCGTCACCAAACTGCCTGCCACAGATGTACCTGTCCATGACGGTATCGGTAGGAGTGACCACTGCATATTGTGGAGAAGAAGTCCTGCCTTCACATTGAGGATACCCTCCATCATGTTGTGTGGCACTACCACTGTGCTAAATGGGATAGATTTTGAACAGATCTAGCAACTCAAGACTGGGCATCCATGAGGTGCTGTGGGCCATCAGCAGAAGCAGAATTGTACTCGAACACAATCTGTAACCTCATGGCCTGGCATATCCCCCACTCTACCATTACCATCAAGCCAGGGGATCAACCCTGGTTCAATGAAGAGTGCAGGAGGGTATGCCAGGAGCAGCACCAGACATACCTAAAAATGAGGTGTCAACCTGGTGAAGCTACAACACAGGACTACTTGCGTGCCAAACAGCATAAGCAGCAAGTGATAGACAGAGCTAAGCAATTCTACAACCAACGGATCAGATCTAATCTCTGCAGTTCTGCCACATCCAGTCGTGAATGGTGGTGGACAAATAAACAACTCATGGAGGAGGTGGCTCCACAAATATCCCAATGTTGGAGGAGCCCAGCGCATCAGTGCAAAAGATAAGGGTGAAGAATTCACAACAATCTTCAGCCAGAAGTGCCAAGTGGATGATCCATCTCAGCCTCCTGCAGAGGTCCCCAGCATCACAGATGCCAGCTTCCAGCCAATTTGATTCACTCCGCGTGATATCAAGAAATGGCTGAAGGCACTGGATACTGCAAAGGCTATGGGCCCTGACAATATTCCGGCAATAGTACTGAAGATATGTGCTCCAGAACTTGTCATGCCCCTAGCCAAGCTGTTCCATTACAGCTACAACACTGGCACCTACACGGCTATGTGGAAAATTGCCCAGGAACGTCTTGTACACAAATCCAACCCAGCCAAATACTGCCCCATCAGTCTACTGTCCATCACAGAATCACAAAATCACAGAATCATAGTGCAGAAGTGGCCCTTCAGCCCATCAAGTCTGCACTGACACGTGAGAAATGTTTGATCCAACAAAGGATGCTGGTGAGAAGTGACTGAAGCATTCTGGGAGAAGTCACCGCAGCCACCGCAGCTCAGGAGGGAATCGAGGAGAAGGACTCTTGCACTCAACAGGAGGAAGCGCATCTAACAGAAGGCGCTGGTGAGAAGTGACTGAAGCATCCTGGGAGAAGTCACCGCAGCCACTGCAACTCAGGAGGGAACCGAGGAGGACCCACTGTCAAAGAATGGAATAGCCCCATTACATTACATTGTTGTAGTGTTTCCATCCCTCACTCCTCCTCAAACCTAAAAAAAAGAGAGAGAGGAAGAGGCAGTTCCTTCAGGAATGTACCAGACCTGCGAGGGAAACTCTTCTGAAAGTGGATTTTAAAGAAAAAGCAACTGATTGGTGAGTAATTCCTAAGAGCAGACTCAGAGGGAGGAGCACCGGAGCGGTGAGTATAAACCTAGCTTACCTCATGGATTCGCAGCCTTGTCTCCAGGGAGCAGACTTGGAGGGAGGAGCACCGGAGCGGTGACCTCAGGGCACAGAGTAACTGAAGCCAAAACTGAAAAAGTGACATCACAGGAAAGCTGTGACCTGATTGGTTGGTAGGAAATCTGCACCAAATTTGAAAAAAGAAACACTACAAAGCTAATTAATAAATTAATTAACCAAGTCAAGATGGTTGGGCAGGTGATGTGCTGTAGCTATATGATGTGGGAGCTGGCAGATCCCATTGCGAACCGCAGTGACCACATCTGTAACAAGTGTTGGTCGCTGGAGGAACTCCGGCTCAGAATTGATGAGCTGGAGTCCGAGCTCCGGATGCTGTGGCACATTCAGGAGGGGAGAGTTACTTGGACGCTTTGTTTCAGGAGGCAGTCACACCCGGTAGATTAAGTACCTCAAGTTCGGTCAGTGGTCAGGGTCAGCAGGGTGTGACTGCAAGTGAGGCAGGTAGAGGGATCATGTGTTCAGGAACAGAGGAGCCTCAGCTCTTGACCTTGTCTAACAGGTACGAGGTACTTGCTCCCTGTGTGGATGAGGAACAGGGCTGTAGGAAGGATGAGCCAGCTGACCACGGCACCATGGCACAGGACACCATTCAAGAGGGGGGAGCAAAAAGACAAGTGGTAGTTGTAGGGGCTTCTATAATTAGGGGAATTGACAGCTTCCTTTGTAAGCAGGATCGAGAGTCCCGCATGGTATGTTGCCTGCCCAGTGCCAGGGTGAGGGATATCTCTGACCGGCTTGAAAGGATATTGGAGAGGGAGGGGGAGGACCCAGTTGTTGTGGTCCACGTCGGGACAAATAACATACGTAAGACTAGGAAAGAGGACCTGTTTGGGGATTATCAGGAACTAGAAACTAAATTAAAGAACAGGTCCTCACGGGTTATAATCTCCGGATTACTACCTGAGCCATGTGCAAATTGGCATAGGGACGTGAGAATAAGGGAAGTAAACATGTGGCTAAAGAAGTGGTGCGGGAAAGAGGGGTTCCATTTTGTGGGGCACTGGCATCAGTATTGGAACAGGAGGGATCTGTACCGTTGGCACGGTCTCCACCTGAACCAATCTGGGACCAATGTTCTAGTGAAAAGGGTAAGTAGGGTGGTCAACAGGACTTTAAACTAGAAAGTGGGGTGGGGGGTGAGGGAAGGGTAAAACTTCAAGAAGTATGACTAATGGGAAACAAAGCAGCAGGTTAGCATGTGGGGGGTGGATTCAACTTCATGGAAAGTTATGAAAAAACTGAAAAGAAAGGAGAGCCCAGAAGAGGCTATTAAATTCTCCAGAACACAAAATAGGACAGAGTGTTTGGAAAGGGCTAGGAATCTAACTTCAAGCACATCAGATAAAGGGACGACAATGAGAAAGGGGACAGGAAATACAGGACTGAAGGTGTTGTATCTGAATGCATGCAGTATACGAAATAAGGTAAATGAGCTTGTGGCGCAGATTGAAATTGGCAGGTACGATGTGGTGGGCATCACGGAGACATGGCTGCAAGGGGATCAGGACTGGGAGCTAAATATCCAAGGATATACATCCTATCAAAAAGATAGGCAGGTTGGCAGAGGGAGTGGGGTTGCTTTGTTAGTAAGAAATGAAATTAAATCGATAGCAAGAAATGACATAGGGTCAGATGATGTAGAATCTGTGTGGGTAGAGCTGAGGAGCTGCAAAGGTAAAAAAAAACCATAATGCGGGTTACGTACAGGCCTCCGAACAGTAGTCAGGATGTGGGCCACAAGATACACCAGGAGATAGAGAAGGCGTGTAAGAAAGGCAAGGTTACAGTGATCATGGGGGATTTCAATATGCAGATAGACCGGGAAAATCAGGTTGGTAGTGGATCCCAAGAAAAGGAATTTGTGGAATGTCTACGAGATGGCTTTTTGGACCAGCTTGTGGTGGAGCCCACTAGGGAACAGGCAATTCTAGATTTAGTGATGTGTAATGAGGCAGATTTGATAAGGGAGCTTAAGGTGAAGGAACCCTTAGGAGGAAGTAACCATAATATGATAGAATTTACCCTGCAATTTGAGAGGAAAAAGCTGGAATCAGATGTAACGGTATTACAGTTGAATAAAGGCAACTACAGAGGCATGAGGGAGGAACTGGCCAGAATTGACTGGGAGATGAGCCTAGCAGGAAAGACAGTGGAACAGCAATGGCAGGAATTTCTGGGAGTAATTTGGGAGACACAGCAAAAATTCATCCCTAGGAAGAAGAAGCACACTAAAGGGAGGTCGAGGCAACCATGGCTGACAAGGGAAGTTGGGACAGAATAAAAGCTAAAGAGAAAGCATACAATGCTAGGGGATTGGGAAGCCTACAAAGACCAACAGAGGACAACTAAAAAAGAAATAAGGAGGGAGAAGATTAAATATGAGGGTAAACTAGCCAGTAATATAAAAGAAGATTGAAAGAGTTTTTTTTAGATATATAAAGGGTAAGAGAGAGGCAAAAGTGGACATTGGGCCACTGGAAAATGACGCTGGAGAAGTAGTAGTGGGGAACAAAGAAATGGCGCAGGAACAGAATAGGTACTTTGCGTCAGTCTTCACAGTGGAAGACATGAGTAACATCCCCAAAGTTCAAGAGAGTCGGGGGGCAGAGGTGAGTATGGTGGCCATTACCAAAGAGAAGGTGCTAGGAAAACTGAAAGCTCTGAAGGTGGATAAATCACCTGGACCAGATGGATTACACCCCAGAGTTCTGAAGGAGATAGCTGAAGAGATAGTGGAGGCGTTAGTGGTGGTCTTTCAGGAATCACTCAAGTCAGGGAGGGTCCCAGAGGACTGGAATATTGGTAATGTAACCCCCCTGTTTAAGAAGGGAGTGAAGCAAAAGACGGGAAAGTACAGGCCGATTAGCCTGACCTCGGTCATTGGTAAGATTTTAGAGTCCATTATTAAGGATGAGATTTCAGAATACTTGGAAGTGCATGGTAAAATAGGGCAAAGTCAGCATGGTTTCATCAAGGGGAGGTCATGCCTGACAAATCTGTTAGAATTCTTTGAGGAGGTAACGAGTAGGTCAGACAAAGGAGAGCCAATGGATGTTATCTACTTGGACTTCCAGAAGGCCTTTGACAAGGTGCTGCACAGGAGGCTGCTCAGTAAGATAAGAGCCCATGGTGTTAGAGGCAAGGTACTAGCATGGATAGAAGATTGGCTGTCTGGCAGGAGGCAGAGAATGGGGATAAGGGGGTCCTTCTCAGGATGGTGGCCGGTGACTAGTGGAGTTCCGCAGGGGTCAGTGTTGGGACCACAACTTTTCAATTTATACATTAATGATCTAGATGAAGGAACTGAGGGCATCCTGGCTAAGTTTGCAGATATCACAAAGATAGGTGGAGGGACAGGTAGTACTGAGGAGGCGGGGAGGCTGCAGAAGGATTTAGACAGGTTAGGAGAATGGGCAAAGAAGTGGCAGATGGAATACAATGTGGGGAAGTGTGAAGTCAAGCACTTTGGTAGGAAGAATAGAGGCATAGACTATTTTCTAAATGGGGAGAGAATTCCGAAATCTGGGGTGCAAAGGGACTTAGGAGTCCTAGTCCAGGATTCTCTTAAGGTTAACTTGCAGGTTGAGTCGGTAGTTAGGAAGGCAAATGCAATGTTGGCATTTATTTTGAGAGGACTAGAATATAAAAGCATGGATGTGCTGCTGAGGCTTTATAAGGCTCTGGTCAGACCACATTTAGAATGTTGTGAGCAATTCTGGGCCCCGTATCTCAGGAAGGATGTTCTGGCCCTGGAGAGGGTTCAGAGGAGGTTTACGAGAACGATCCCAGGAATGAAAGGCTTAACATATGAGGAATGTTTGAGGACTCTGGGTCTATACCCGATGGAGTTTAGAAGGATGAGGGGGGATCTGATTGAAACTTACAGAATACTGAACGCCGGGATAGAGTGGACGTGGGGAAGATGTTTCCATTAGTAGGAGAGACTAGGGCACAGCCTCAGAGTAAAGGGAAGACCTTTTAGAACAGAGATGAGGAGAAACGTCTTTAGCCAGAGAGTGGTGAATCTATGGAATTCATTGCCACAGAAGGCTGTGGAGGCCAGGTCATTGAGTGTATTTAAGACCGAGATAGATAGGTTCTTGATTGGTAAGGGGATCAAAGGTTACGGGGAGAAGGTGGGAGAATGGGGTTGAGAAACCTATCAGCCATGATTGAATGGCAGAGCAGACTCGATGGGCCGAATGGCCTAATTTCTGCACCTATGTCTTATGGTGTCTTATGTCTTAAACGCCTTTTACCATTTACCAGCACTTGGCCCATAGCCTTGTATGTTATGACATCCATCATCAGAAAAGTAATGGAAGGGGTCATCAATGGTGCTATCAATTGGCACTTGCTTAGCAATGGCCTGCTCACTGATGCTCAGTTTGGGTTCCACCAGCGCCGCTCAGCTCCTAACCTCATTACAGCCTTGGTTCAACATGGACAAAAGAGCTGAACTCCTGAGGTGAGTTGAGAGTGACTGCTCTTGACAACAAGACAGCATTTGATCGAGTGTAACATCAAGGAGCCCTAGCAAAACTGGAGTCAACGGGAATCAGGTGGAAACTCACCACTGGTTGGAGCCATACCTAGCACCAAGGAAGATGGTTGTGATTGATGGAGGTCAGTCATCTCAGCTGTAGGACATCACTACTGGAGTTCCTCAGTGTAGTGTCCTAGGCCCAACCGTCTTCAGCTGCTTCATCAATGACCTTCCTTCCATCATAAGGTCAAAAGTGGGGATCTTTGCTGATTGCACAATGTTCAGCACCATTCGTGACTCCTCACATACGGAAGCAGTCCATGTCCAAATGCAGCAAGACTGAACAATATCCAGGCTTGGGCTGACAAGTGGCAAGTCACATTTGCACCACACAAGTGTCAGGTAATGACCATCTCTAACAAGAGAGAATCTAACCATCGCCCCTTGATGTTCAATGGCATTACCATCACTGAATTCCCCCACTATCTACATCCTGGGGGTTACCATTGACCAGAAACTGAACTGGGTTAGCCATATAAATTCTGTGGTTACAAAGAGCCATTAGAGGCTAGGAATCCTGTGATGAGTAACTCACCTCCTGACTCCCCAAAGCCTGTCCACCATCTACAAGGCACAAGTCAGGAGTGTGATGGAATACGCCCCACTTGCCTGGATGAGCACAGTTCCTACAGCAGTGAAGAAACTTGACACCGTCCAGGACAAAGCAGCCTGCTTGATTGGCACCACATCCACAAACATTCACTCCCTCCCCCACTGAAGCACAGTAGCAGCAGTGTTTACCATCTATAAGATGTACTGTAGGAACTTACCAAGGCTTCTTCGACAGCACTTTCCAAACCCACGACCAGTACCACCTGGGAGGACCAGGGCAGCAGCCACATGGGAACAGCACCACCTGGACGCTTCCCTCCAAACCACTCACCATCCTGACTTGGAAATATATCGCCATTCCTTCACTGTTGCTGGGTCAAAATCCTGGAACTCCCTTCCTAACAGCACTGTGGGTGTACCTGCACCACATGGACTGCAGCGGTTCAAGAAGGCAGCTCACCACCACCTTCTCAAGGGCAACTAGGGTTGGGCAATAAATGCTGGCCCAGCCAGCGAAGCCCACATCCCATGAATGAATAATAATATATATGTCTCTTTCACAAAACATATTAACTCTTCCTGGTAGCATTATGAGTTTCTAAATGTCCTGCTGCTACCTCTTTAACAATGAATCCCAACATTGTCCCAATGACAGATGTTAGGCTAAATGGCCTACAATTTCCTGCTTTCTGTCTCCCTCTTTCCTTGAACAGATGTGTTACATTTGTGGTTTTCCAATCTGCTGGAACCTTCCCAGAATCTAGGGAATTTTTGAAGATTACCATTGCATTTACTATCTCTGCAGCCACTTCTTTTAAGGCTCTAGGACACAGGCCACCAGGTCCAGGGGACTTTTCAACCTTGAGTCCCATTAGTATTGTCATTAACTTTTCTTTAGTGATAGCCATTGTTTTAAGTTTCTTCTCGCTTTTGCCTTTTGATTTTCTGCTATTTTTGGGGTGCTTTTGTTGTCTTCATCTTCACAGTTCATCTTCAAGATACTTGTTCAAAGCCTCTGCCAATTCCTTGTTTTCCATCATTAATTCCCCAGTCTCACCCTCGAAGGGACCGATGCTCATTTCAGCTTCACTTATCCTTTTCATGTACAATAGAAGCCTTTACTTCTCGATTTTATATTTCTTGTGAGTCTTCTCTCATACTCTAATTTCTCCCTCTTTACTTTTTTGTGAATATTTATTATTTTCTATTGATGACCCTGTTCCCACATCAATCCGAGCGCGAGCTAAAATGCTTCCACCTAGTATATAGTTACAAGGTGAAGCAGAGATGAGAACTGTAATACAATCCTTACAGTGGATCAGAACTGACCACGACTGCTACTCCATGGATTTTGATGAGAGTGCTTCCCTGGTCATCATCTGTCATTGTTTAAGATAGTTGTTGTACTGAAAATACAGCCCCAACAAACTAATATAGTAATGGTTAGGATAGAAAGATGAACATTTTAAGACATATGTCAGGATAGCAGTTGTACACCTGTAAAAGTTGGATAACACAGTATAATGCATATCATTGTTCTTTCCTCAATGGGGCACTTTTGCCTACTGAAGCCTAGAAAATAACATTAGCAGTATAGTCAATTTTCATAGAGATAAAAACAAAAAAACTGCGGATGCTGGAAATCCAAAACAAAAACAGAATTACCTGGAAAAACTCAGCAGGTCTGGCAGCATCGGCGGAGAAGAAAAGAGTTGACGTTTCGAGTCCTCATGACCCTTCGACAGAACTTGCGTTCGAGTCCAAGAAAGAGTTGAAATATAAGCTGGTTTAAGGTGTGTGTGTGGGGGGCGGAGAGATAGAGAGACAAAGAGGTGGGGGGGGGTGTGGTTGTAGGGACAAACAAGCAGTGATAGAAGCAGATCATCAAAAGATGTCAATGACACAATAGATGTACAATAGATCACATAGGTGTTAAAATTAAAGTTGGTGATATTATCTAAACGAATGTGCTAATTAAGAATGGATGGTAGGGCACTCAAGGTATAGCTCTAGTGGGGGTTTTTTTTTATATAATGGAAATAGGTGGGAAAAGGAAAATCTTTATAATTTATTGGAAAAAAAAGGGAAGGGGGAAACAGAAAGGGGGTGGGGATGGGGGAGGGAGCTTACGACCTAAAGTTGTTGAATTCAGTATTCAGTCCGGAAGGCTGTAAAGTCCCTAGTCGGAAGATGAGGTGTTGTTCCTCCAGTTTGCGTTGGGCTTCACTGGAACAATGCAGCAAGCCAAGGACAGACATGTGGGCAAGAGAGCAGGGTGGAGTGTTGAAATGGCAAGCGACAGGGAGGTTTGGGTCATTCTTGCGGACAGACCGCAGGTGTTCTGCAAAGCGGTCGCCCAGTTTACGTTTGGTCTCTCCAATGTAGAGGAGACCACATTGGGAGCAACGAATGCAGTAGACTAAGTTGGGGGAAATGCAAGTGAAATGCTGCTTCACTTGAAAGGAGTGTTTGGGTCCTTGGACGGTGAGGAGAGAGGAAGTGAAGGGGCAGGTGTTGCATCTTTTGCGTGGGCATGGGGTGGTGCCATAGGAGGGGGTTGAGGAGTAGGGGGTGATGGAGGAGTGGACCAGGGTGTCCCAGAGGGAGCGATCCCTACGGAATGCCAATAGGGGGGGGTGAAGGGAAGATGTGTTTGGTGGTGGCATCATGCTGGAGTTGGCGGAAATGGCGGAGGATGATCCTTTGAATGCAGAGGCTGGTGGGGTGATAAGTGAGGACAAGGGGGACCCTATCATGTTTCTGGGAGGGAGGAGAAGGCGTGAGGGCGGATGCGCGGGAGATGGGCCGGACACGGTTGAGGGCCCTGTCAACGACCGTGGGTGGAAAACCATCGGTTAAGGAAGAAGGAGGACATTTCAGAGGAACTGTTTTTGAATGTAGCATCATCGGAACAGATGCGACGGAGGCGAAGGAACTGAGAGAATGGGATGGAGTCCTTACAGGAAGCGGGGTGTGAGGAGCTGTAGTCGAGATAGCTGTGGGAGTCGGTGGGTTTGTAATGGATATTGGTGGACAGTCTATCACCAGAGATTGAGACAGAGAGGTCAAGGAAGGGAAGGGAAGTGTCAGAGATGGACCACGTGAAAATTATGGAGGGGTGGAGATTGGAAGCAAAATTAATAAATTTTTCCAAGTCCTGACGAGAGCATGAAGCGGCACCGAAGTAATCATCGATGTACCGGAGAAAGAGTTGTGGAAGGGGGCCGGAGTAGGACTGCAACAAGGAATGTTCCACATACCCCATAAAGAGACAGGCATAGCTGGGGCCCATGCGGGTACCCATAGCCACACCTTTTATTTGGAGGAAGTGAGAGGAGTTGAAGGAGAAATTGTTCAGTGTGAGAACAAGTTCAGCCAGACGGAGGAGAGTAGTGGTGGATGGGGATTGTTCGGGCCTCTGTTCGAGGAAGAAGCTAAGGGCCCTCAGACCATCCTGGTGGGGGATGGAGGTGTAGAGGGATTGGACGTCCATGGTGAAGAGGAAGCGGTTGGGGCCAGGGAACTGGAAATTGTTGATGTGACGTAAGGTGTCAGAGGAATCACGGATGTAGGTGGGAAGGGACTGGACAAGGGGAGAGAGAAGGGAGTCAAGATAACGAGAAATGAGTTCTGTGGGGCAGGAACAAGCTGAGACGATCACCCCGCTTCCTATAAGGACTCCATCCCATTCTCTCGGTTCCTTCGCCTCCGTCGCATCTGTTCCGATGATGCTACCTTCAAAAACAGTTCCTCTGACATGTCCTCCTTCTTCCTTAACCGAGGTTTTCCACCCACGGTCGTTGACAGGGCCCTCAACCGTGTCCGGCCCATCTCCCGCGCATCCGCCCTCACGCCTTCTCCTCCCTCCCAGAAACATGATAGGGTCCCCCTTGTCCTCACTTATCACCCCACCAGCCTCTGCATTCAAAGGATCATCCTCTGCCATTTCCGCCAACTCCAGCATGATGCCACCACCAAACACATCTTTCCTTCACCCCCCTTATCGGCATTCCGTAGGGATCGCTCCCTCCGGGACACCCTGGTCCACTCCTCCATCACCCCCTACTCCTCAACCCCCTCCTATGGCACCACCCCATGCCCATGCAAAAGATGCAACACCTGCCCCTTCACTTCCTCTCTCCTCACCGTCCAAGGACCCAAACACTCCTTTCAAGTGAAGCAGCATTTCACTTGCATTTCCCCCAAATTATTCTACTGCATTCGTTGCTCCCAATGTGGTCTCCTCTACATTGGAGAGACCAAACGTAAACTGGGCGACCGCTTTGCAGAACACCTGCGGTCTGTCCGCAAGAATGACCCAAACCTCCCTGTCGCTTGCCATTTTAACACTCCACCCTGCTCTCTTGCCCACATGTCTGTCCTTGGCTTGCTGCATTGTTCCAGTGAAGCCCAACGCAAACTGGAGGAACAACACCTCATCTTCCGACTAGGGACTTTACAGCCTTCTGGACTGAATATTGAATTCAACAACTTTAGGTCGTAAGCTCCCTCCCCCATCCCCACCCCCTTTCTGTTCCCCCCTTCCCTTTTTTTTCCAATAAATTATAAAGATTTTCCTTTTCCCACCTATTTCCATTATATAAAAAAAAAAACCCCACTAGAGCTACACCTTGAGTGCCCTACCATCCATTCTTAATTAGCACATTCGTTTAGATAATATCACCAACTTTAATTTTAACACCTATGTGATCTATTGTACTATTGTCGTTGACATCTTTTGATGATCTGCTTCTATCACTGCTTGTTTGTCCCTACAACCACACCCCCCCCCCCTCCACCTCTTTGTCTCTCTATCTCTCCGCCCCCCACACACACACCTTAAACCAGCTTATATTTCAACTCTTTCCTGGACTCGAACGCAAGTTCTGTCGAAGGGTCATGAGGACTCGAAACGTCAACTCTTTTCTTCTCCGCCGATGCTGCCAGACCTGCTGAGTTTTTCCAGGTAATTCTGTTTTTGTTTTAGTCAATTTTCATGTTAAGTCAACTATTGTTATAATCTGTGTAATGTTATACAGGTGGGCAGCACTGGCAATGTTTGGTATGTTTTGTACATATTTGAGTTTGCACTTTGTCATAGTCATTTGTCCACTGTTACACACCTTTGTTGTCTCAATTAATAGTAATTATACTCAGTTTCAAGGAATAACAACATGCATAGTGGAGATTAGAAGAAACATATCCTTGTTATAAACAAAGGACCTTCCCTGTTACACCGCATGCCTCATATCTGATGGATTAATAAATCACAGCACTTGGTACTCAAACCTTAAAATAAAATATTACAACACATAATTAAGCAGTGTGGCTCACTTACACGTGCTAGAAGCTACATATGTTAATAAACATGGCCCTGCCCTTTGCAGGCAGAAAGAACATGTACACACATTGTGCCTTTTTCAACGAAACAAAATAGGTGACAGCCATTCACTGGGTCATTCCACAGGGCAATGCCATGACCAATCAGAGTCAACCTGCTTGGTTTGAATTTAAACAAAGCTTGGCAGTTAACTGTTAGCTATTAGTTAACTGCTGTATCCTCCATGGCATAGCCTCTACCATATGAACATATGATTCAGAAACAGGAATAGGCCACTCGGCTTCACTATTCGATAAGATCATGGCTGATCTGATTGTAACCTCAACCCCATATTCCTGCCTACCCCTGATAACCTTTCACCCTCTTGTTAATCAAGGATCTATCTAGCTCTGCCTTAAAAATATTCAAAGACTCTGCTTCCACTGCCTCTTGAGGAAGAGAGTTCCAAAGACTCATGACCCCCTGAGAGAAAAAATTTCTCCTCATCTCTGTTGTAAATGAGGGAACCCCTTATTTTTAAACAGTGACCCCCCTACTTCTAATTCTCCGACAAGAGGAAACATCCTCTCTGCATCCACCCTGTCAAGACTCCTCAGGGTCTTAAAGGTTTCAATTATGTCACCTCTTACTCTTCTAAACTCCAGTGGATACAAGCCTAACCTCTCCAATCTTTCCTCATAAGACAACCAGCCCATTCCTGGTATTAGTACAGGAAACCTTCTCTGAACTGCTTCTAATGCATTTACATCTTTCCTTAAATAAGGGGTCTAGTACTGTACTCATTACTCCAGATTTGGTCTCACCTGTACCCTGTACAACTAAAGCAGAGTCTCCCTACTTTTGTAATCAATTTACCTCACAACAAATGATAACATTCTATTAGCTTTTCTAATGACTTGCTGTACTTGCATACTAATTTATGTGATTCATGCACTCAGATACCCAGATCCCTCTGAATCTCAGAGCTCTACAATTCCTCACCATTTAGATAATAAGCTTCTTTTTTATTCTTCCTGCCAAAATGAACAATTTCATATTTGCCCACATTATATCCATTTGCCAGATCTTTGACAACTCACTTAACCTATCTATGTCCCTTTGAAGCCTCCTTCTGTCCTCTTCACAATTTACTTTTCGACCTATCTTTGTTTCGTAAGTAAATTTAGCCACCATTCCTTCTGTCCCTTCATCCAAATCATTTGTATAAATTGTAAAAGGTTGAGGCCCCAGCACTGATCCCTGTGGCTCACCACTTGTTACATCCTGCCAATCAGAAAAAGATCAATGTATGCAAACTCTCTGCTTCCTGTTAGCTAGCCAATTTTCTATCCATGTTAATATGTTACCCCCTATAGCATGAGCTCTTATTTTCCTCATTAAGCTTTGATGTAGCACTTTATCAAATGTCTTCTGGAAATCTAAGGACAGTACATCCACTGGTTCGACTTTACCCACTGCACATATGACTCCTTCAAAGAGCTCCAGTAAATAGTTTAAACATGATTTCCCCTTCACAAAACCATGTTGACTCTGGCTGATTGCCTTAAAATATTCTAAGTTAAACTAGCTGGCCGGTAGTTTACTGTCTCCCTCCTTCTTTGAATGAAGGAATTACATTTGCTATTTTCCAATCTAATGGAACCTTCCTGAATCTAGGGAATTTTGGAAACTTAAAAACAACGCATCAACTATTTCACTAGCCACTTCTTTCAAGATTCTAGGATGAAGTCCATCAGTCCATGGAGATTTGTCAGCCCGCAGCTCCAACAATTTGCTCAATACCACTTCTCTGATGATTGTAATTTTCTTAAGTTCCTCCTTCCCTTCCTGATTTACACTGGGTCTATCAGGCTCCCACTTTACCTTCTGCAAGAGTTTAATGGAACGCCCAACCCCCACAAGGAAATAGGGGAGATCTGGTTATGTTGGGTTCCCACTCGTGTCCACACACCCTTACAAGGTAAGTGACAGATAGGTGGTGATTCTTGGGAGGTGCAGACTCTCCAAGTCAGAAGTTCCCAGTACGAAGCTCCTATGTTCCAGTGGTGGCTCTACAACAAGAGAACTAAAGTATATCGGCCCCCCCACAAGGACTTATCCATGGGACCAAAGCACAAGTCAGTTGGAGGAACCGGAGAACCCTCCCCCCGACCTCCCCCAACAAGGTGATTTGCATAACTTACCCTCTTTAATAATGGGCATATTGTTAGTAGCAACAAAATTCATTAACTTGGTCTGCTCTGTATCTTTTTCATATGAAAGGTATATACCATTTATAAGGACTGCATATGTATTAGCAGTTATTTCCCAGTAATCATAGCAATTTTAAATGATTAATTTGATTTTTCTCAAAAGTTTGTCACAATAGTTTCTGTTTGGGCCAAAACAACTTCTCACAGTTAAGTGCCAGTTCTGAAGTAGATTTATACCGGACTTGAAATGTTAACTCTATATCTCTCACCACAGATACTGCCAGATTTGCTGAGCTTTTCCAACACTTACTGTTTTATTATCATGATTAACTTTCCTTTGTGCATATCTAACTTAGACAGGTAACTCCCTTATACAAACAGCATTCAGCACAATTTTACACAATGTTTTACTTTTATTTCAACTATCCAAAATTTAAATGCCCTTTAATATCAAGGGAAGAGAGGTAATTATACCACAACATAGATAATGCACATGTCCTTAATCTCGGCCCACAGCAAGAGACCACAGCAGCATCATTCATTTCATTTTATCTGGCAAAAGTTCAGTTTATTTCACTTTTATTAAAAGGGAAGAAAATATGCTTTGAGTTCTGTGGGATTTCACTCTTATTCCTGAAATGTTCAGATTTGAGAGAACCTGTAACCCCTAAACTCACTTAAAACAGCAGATGTGGTTTAAATTAAACAGCAGTCAAATTGTTAGATCATCCAGATGCTGCATTAGAAAGCAACTAAATTTTATTTTGTTTAAATGCATCTGAACAGACTGATAGCTGCCCTTTTTGTAAACTGTCAAGATGTTTTCAGGATAAATTAAATCCAACAGTCTTTAATAACAGAATTTCAACCCCCATATGCCTTTGATTCACCTTCTATGGTCCTTCTTCATACCAGTAATGAAGATCATCAGGCTATTTCTCTGAATTGCAGCTTGTTTAACTGCTGCTTCCTGAACATCTGAAATGAGTTAAGTTCCCATGGGCCTTAACAAGAATGGTAAAACAAATAGGAAACTACTATACCATCTTCCTGTGACTCAGTTTACTTAACATAGTATAAGTCAGTGGTCGTGGAAATGATTAACATTTTCGGTTACAAATGACATTGAAGTCTTCAAATGCCTAAAAGACAAGTGTACAATAGCCCCTTGTGGCTTATGACAGGGCCCTGTAGCAACCATTGGAGCAAAGTAACCACATTATTTATGTTTTAGGTCTATCATAAATAATTACCCAATTGGTTTGATGCAGCAAATTTATAATACGGAAGTCCCAAATTATATTCAGACAAGGTTTGCTTATCACTAATCTTACTCAGTAATCTTACTAGGTCTGGATGAGACTGGATCTCACTCTTGAATCCAAGTTTTCCCATGTCTACCACCTAATTGTGCTTGGTGGCAGTAGAAAATTGATGTAGACCCACAGCACTGGGTCTTTTGGGAAGACATTTGTAAATTAGATGCTAATGGCAAAGTCACTTTCTAATGCCATTTTCACCACATTGCACCACAACCGTTTCTTGATACCATGTGAAGTGAATTGAATTGGCTGAAGACTGGCATCTGTGATGCTGGGGACCTCCTGAGGAGGCCAAGATGGATCATCCACTCAGCACCTCTAGCTGAAGATTCTTGCAAATGCTTCAGCCTTATCTTTATTGAAAAAGAGCCTGGGGGAGGTCATTTGAAAAAGTGCGCGGATCTTGAATGGAGGTCATTTGAAAAAGAGCGCGGAGATTGAAAATAAAAGGGGGGAAGCTGAAGAGGAGCGGCCAGCGTGTGAGCGGCCCAGTGAAGGAGTGGAGCTTTGAGGCTTTGGCTCGAGAGGCTTCAGCGAGCAGAGGCTGAGGAGGAGCTTGCTCCCAGTGAGGTAAGGCTGGGTAAGTTCCTTGAATTAAATTAGGAGTAGGTAATGGAGGCAGCAGTCAGGGCAGTCGAGTGCTCCGAATGCAGCATGTGGGAAGTCACGGACAGCACAATTGTCGCCGATGACTACACCTGCAAAAGGTGCATCCAGCTACAGCTCCTGACAAACCGAGTTAGGGAACTGGAGCTGGATGAACTTCGGATCATACTGGAGGCAAGGGCAGTAATAGACAGGAGTTTCAGGGAGACAGTCACCCCTAAAAGTCAGGAGGCAGGCAGCTGGGTGAATGTCAGGAGAGGGAAGGGGAATAGAAAGAGCAGAGCACCCCTGTGGCCATTCCCATTAACACTAGGCATACCGTTTTGGATACTGTTGGTGGGGACGACCTACCAGGGACAAGTTGTAGTGGTCGCGTCTCTGGCACCGAGACTGGACCCTCAGCTCAGGAAGGAAGGAGGGAAAAGAGGAGAGCAGTAGTGATAGGGGATTTGATAGTTAGGGGGACAGATAAGAGGTTCTGTGGGAAAGATCGAGAATCCCGGATGGTCTGTTGCCTCCCTGGTGCCAGGGTCCGTGATATCTCGGATCGAGTTCTCAGTATTCTCAGGAGGGAGGGTGAGCAGCCAGATGTCGTGGTCCATGTAGGGACCAATGATGTGGATAGGAAGGAGGAGGAGGTCCTGCAAAGAGATTTTAGGGAGTTAGGTGCAAAGTTGAAGGACAGGACGTCCAGGGTTGCGATCTCAGGAGTGCTACCCGTGCCACGTGCTAGTGAGGCTAGAAATAGGAGGATAATGCAGCTAAATATGTGGCTAAGGAGATGGTGCAGGAGGGAGGGCTTCATGTTTCTGGACAACTGGGCTCTGTTCCAGGGAAGGTGGGACCTGTTCTGACAGGACGGTTTGCACATGAACTGGAGGGGGACTAACATCCTTGCGGGTAGGTTTGCTAGTGCTGCTCCGGGGGGGTTTAAACTAGATTGGCAGGGGGAGGGGAACCTGAGTGTTAGAGCAGATAGTGAGGTGGAGGAGGTTAAAGGTCAAGCGAGGAATGCATGTATAGACAGAAATCAAAGGTCTGTACGTGATAGAAATGTTCTCAGGTGCATCTATTTCAATGCAAGGAGTATTGTTGGAAAGGCAGATGAGCTTAGGGCGTGGATTGGCACGTGGGATTACGACATTATTGCTATTAGTGAGACTTGGTTGCAGGAGGGCAGGACTGGCAGCTCAATGTTCTGGGGGTCTGTTGTTTCAGACATGATAGAGGGGGAGGGATGAAAGGGGGAGGAGTGACATTACTAGTCAGGGAAAATATCTCAGCTGTGCGTAAGCAGGACAGCCCGGAGAGCTCGTCTACAGAGGCCATATGGGTGGAGCTGAGGAATGGGAAAGGTGTGACCACACTAATAGGGTTGTATTATAGACCGCCCAATAGTCAGAGAGAATTGGAGGAGCAAATCTGTAGAGAGATAGCAGACCGATGTAAGAAACAGAAAGTTGTGATAGTAGGAGATTTTAACTTTCCACATATTGACTGGGACTCCCATACTGTAAAAGGGCTGGATGGCTTGGAGTTTGTCAAATGTGTTCAGGAAAGTTTTTAAATCAATATATAGAGGTACCAACGAGAGAGGATGCAATACTTGATCTCCTATTAGGGAACCAGACAGGTCAGGTGACAGAAGTATGTGTAGGCGAACATTTTGCGTCCAGTGACCACAATGTCATTAGTTTTTAGCTAAGTATGGATAAGGATAGGTCTGGTCCTCGAGTTGAGATTCTAAGTTGGAGAAAGGCCAATTTTGTGGAAATGAGAAAGGATCTAGGAAGAGTGGATTGGCAAAAGTTGTTTTCTGGCAAGGATGTGTTCAGTAAGTGGAAGGCATTCGAAGGTGAAATTTTGAGAGTGCAGAGTTTGCATGTTCCTGTCAGGATTAAAGACAAAGTTAACAGGCATAGGGAACCTTGGTTTTCAAGGAATATTGGTGATCTAGTTAAGAAGAAGAGAGAGGTGTATAGCAGGTATAGGCAACAAGGAGCAAATGAAGTACTTGTAGAGTATAGAAAATGTAAGAAAATACTAAAGAAGGAAATCAGGAAGGCAAAAAGAAGACATGAGGTTGCTTTGGCAGATAATGTGAAGGTAAACCCGAAGGGTTTCTACAAGTACATTAACGGTAAAAGGATAGTAAGGGACTCAATTGGTCCCGTTGAAGATCAGAGTGGTCATCTGTGTGGAGCCTCACGAGATGGGGGAGATCTTAAACAGTTTTTTTGCATCAGTATTTACTCAGGAAACTGGCATAGTGTATAAGGAAAGAAGGGAAACAAGCAATAGTGTCATGGAACATATAGAGATTAAAGAGGAGGAGGTGCTTGCTGCCTTACAGCGAATAAAGGTAGATAAATCCCCCGGGCCTGACATGATATTCCCTCGGACCTTGAGGGAGACTGGTGTAGAAATTGCAGGGGCCCTGACAGAAATATTTAAAATGTCCTTAGCCACGGGTGAGGTGTCGGAGGATTGGAGGGTAGCTCATGTTGTTCCGTTGTTTAAAAAAGGTTCCAAAAGTAAACCAGGTAATTACAGTCCAGTGAGCCTGACGTCAGTAGGTAAATTATTGGAAGGTGTTCTGAGAGATTGGATATATAACTATTTGGACAGCCAAAGGCTGATTAAGGATAGTCAGCATGGCTTTGTGCATGGTAGGTCGTGTTTAACGAACCTTGTAGAGTTTTTCGAGGAGGTTACCAAGGAAGTAGATGAAGGAAAGGCTGTGGACGTTGTCTACATGGACTTTAGTAAGGCCTTTGACAAGGTCCCACATGGGAGGTTAGTTCAGAAGGTTCAGACACTTGGTATCCATGGAGAGGTTGTAAACTGGATTTGAAATTGACTGTGTGGGAGAAGACAGAGAGTGGTGGTGGATGATTGCTTCTCAGACTGGAGGTCTGTGACTAGTGGTGTGCCTCAGGGATCTGTGCTGGGACCATTGTTGTTTGTTGTCTATATTAATGCCTTGGATGATAATGTGGTGAATTGGATCAGCAAGTTTGCTGATGACACTAAGATTGGAGGCATTGTGGACAGTGAGGAAGGCTTTCAAAGCTTGCAGAGAGATCTGGACCAACTGGAAAAATGGGCCAGAAAATGGCAGATGGAATTTAATGCGGAAAAGTGTGAGGTGTTACATTTTGGAAGGACAAACCAAGGTAGGACATACACAGTAAATGTTAGGGCACTGAGGAGTGTGGAGGAACAAAGGGATCTGGGAGTTCAGATACATAATTCCCTGAAAGTGGCGTCACAGGTAGACAGGGTTGTAAAGAAAGCTTTTGGCATACTGGCCTTCATAAATCAAAGTATTGAGTATAGGAGTTGGGATGTTATGGTGAGGTTGTATAGGACATTGGTGAGGCCAACTTTGGAGTATTGTGTGCAGTTCTGGTTGCCTAACTACAGGAAGGATATCAGTAAGATTGAGAGAGTGCAGAGAAGATTTACTAGGAGATGAGTTACAGGGAAAGATTAAATAGGTTAGGACTTTATTCCTTGGAGCATAGAAGAATGAGGGGAGATTTGATAGAAGTTTACAAAATTATGATGGGTATAGACAGAGTAAATATGAGTAGGCTCTTTCCACTTAGATTAGGAGAGATAAACACGAGAGGACATGGCTTTAGGGTGAAAGGGGAAAGGTTTAGGGGGAACATTAGGGGGAACTTCTTCACTCAGAGAGTGGTGAGAGTGCGGAACGAGCTGTCATCTGACGTGGTAAATGCGGGCTCACTCTTAAGTTTTAAGAATAAATTGGATAGATACATGGATGGGAGAGGTCTGGAGGGTTATGGACTGGATGCAGGTCAATGGGTCTAGCAGAATAATATTTCAGCACAGACTAGAAGGGCTGAATGGCCTGTTTTCTGTGCTGTAGTGTTCTATGGTTCTATCACAGATACCAGCCAATTCAATTCACACCACATGATATCAAGAAATGGCTGAAGGCACTGGATACTGCAAAGGCTATGGGCCCTGACAATATTCTGGCAATAGTGCTGAAGACTTGTGCTCCACAACTTGCCATAACCCTAGCCAAGCTGTTCCAGTACAGCTACAACTAGCCCATATTGCGGAAAATTGCCCAGGAACGTCCTGTACACAAAAAGCAGTATAAATCCACATGGTAAATTACCGCCCCATTAGTTTACTCTCCATCATTAGTAAAGTGATGGAAGGGGTCATCAACAGTGCTATCAAGCCATGCTTGCCTAGTAGTAACCTGCTCACTGATACTCAGTTTGGGTTCCGCCAGGGTCACTCAGCTCCTGACCTCATTACAGCCTTGGTTCAACATGGACAAATGATCTAAACTCCAGGGACAGGATTTTGCCGTTGGCGAGCAGGGGTGGGGCCCACTCGCTGACACGTAAAATGACGTAGGATGATGTCGAGCGGAACTCCTTACGTCACCCCGCCCCATTTAAATTTTCAGGAAGGTGGGGGGCGCAGCAAACTCAGCTGCGGGCCCACCGACCTGGCAATGGCCAATTGAGGCCATTGACAGGATCAATTAAAGTAATTAGTGGACCTGCCCGTCCAACCTTAAGGTTGTCGGGTCGGCCAGGAGCCCCAGTGTGAAATATAAAAAACACGAAACCTCATCCACAGGCGGGACAAGGTTTCATGTAGGGTTTTAAACATTTAATAAAGTTTTTTTGGAAATTATGAACATGTCCCAACTCATGTAACAGTGTCACATGAGGGGACACGTAAGGGATTTTTCTTTTTTATTTTTAATATTTTTGAAAGTAGAGATGATCTCCCTGAGGCTGCACTTAGCCTCAGGGTGATGAGTGCGCTTTTCTGTGCGCATGCGTGACAGAGCGCACTCTCGATCTTAGGCATTCCCCCCGCCCTCACAAGGAGCGCATAGCGCTTCCCTGCGGACGTCACGCTGGGCGGGCCTTTATTAGCCCACCCATGTAAAATGGCGCCGCGCCTCCGATCGGGGGCGCCGATCGGAAGGGTGTCCGCATCTGCCCGCCCAGCAACCTCTCCCCCCACCCCCCTGATGGGGGGAAAGTTCAGCCCCAGAGGTGAGGTGAGAGTGACTGCCCTTGACATCAAGGCAGCATTTGACCGAATGTGGCATCAAGGAGCCTGAGTAAAACTGGAGTCAATGGGAATCAGGGGGAAAACTCTCCGCTGGTTGGGGTCATACCTAGCACAAAGGAAGATGGCTGTGGTTATTGGAGGCCAATCATCTCAGCTCCAGGACATCACTGCAGGAGTTCCTCAGTATGGTGCCCTGGACCCAACCATCTTCAGCTGCTTCATCAATGACCTTCCTTCCACCATAAAGTCAAAAGTGGGGATCTTTGCTGATGATTGCACAATATTCAGCACCGTTCACAACTCCTCAGATACTGAAGCAGTCCATGTCCAAATGCAGCAAGATCTGGACAAAATATAGGCTTGGGCTGACAAGTGGCAAGTAACATTCACGCCGCACAAGTGTCAGGCAATGACCATCCCCAACAAGAGAGAATCCAAACATCATCCTTTGACATTCAATGGCATTACCATCGCTGAATCCCCCAGTATCAACACCCTGGGGGTTACCATTGACCAAAAACTGAACTGGACTAGCCATATAAATACTGTAGCTATAAGAGCAGGTCAGAGGCTAGGAATCCTGTGGTGAGTAACTCACCTCCTGACTCCCCAAAACCTGTTCAACATCTACAAGGCACAAGTTAGAAGTGTGATGGAATATTCCCCACTTGCCTGGATGAGTGCAGTTCCCACAACACTGAAGAAACTTGACGCCATCCAGGACAAAGCAGCCCACTTGATTGGCACCACATCCACAAACATTCACTCCCTCCACCACCGACGCACAGTAGCAGCAGTGTGTACCATCTACAAGATGCACTGCAGGAATTCACCAAGCATCCTTAGACAGCACCTTCCAAACCCATGACCACTAAAACCTAGAAGGACAAGGGCAGCAGAAACATGGGAACACCACCACTTGGAAGTTCCCCTCCAAGCCTGAATCACCATCCTGACTTGGAAATATATCAGCATTCCTTCACTGTAGCTTGATCAAAATCCTGGAACTCCCTCCTTAACAGCACTATGGGTGTACCTACACCAAATGGACTTGTTCAAGAAGGCAGCACACCACCATCTTCCCAAGGGCAATTAGGGATGGGCAATAAATGCTGGCCTGGCCAGAGATAACTACATCCCATGAACGAATATAAAAAAGAGACACTGCATTAATTTTTATTCATGTTTATTTTGTACACATGCCTAGAATAGTTACATGCCACGGAGAGGGTGGAAGACAGTTTAAAAAGACTTGTGAACAGCTGCAGTTTAAAGATTATTCTTCAGTCTTGTTTTTTACTTTTGATTTTGTTAACCACTCTGTTATCTGCCTTGTAGCATTTTCTGCAAAACTCCTATTTGCCACCCTTCATTTCAAAGCATAATGGCTTTCGCAATGGAAGAAAAGTAGGAGTGCTGGACTGATGCAGAGGCAGTGAGGGGCTACTCAAGCACACAACATTCATAAAATAGTAGCTTCACATAGAGCTGTTTTTAAACAAATTGGACTGGGGAGCAGCGTCTGAAGATAAAAACAGAAAAGGCTGGAAATGCCCATCAGGTCAGGCAGCATTTGTGGGGCGAGAAACAAAGTTAACAACCTTTCGTCAGAACCGGAAAAACCTGAGCAAGGGGTGGGCGGGACAAGGATAAGAGGTAGGCCTTGACGCGCCAGGCAGGTTTCAATAAGAAACAGATAAACTTTATTACAGAAAGCTTTTCAGAAGCTGCATGCTTGATCAGGACCCTCGTCAGGAATCCCCATTCCCCCCCCAACCCCTCCGGATTATCCGCACTTAGGGCTCATTGGTTGGAACCTCCATGAACATCACGTGACCCTGACAGACAGCAGCAGAGGCTATACCATCAATTACTACATTTCCTCCCTCTTTAGTTTTTCACAGCTTCTATTTACAGAGAACATTTGAATATCCAACAACGTATACATATCTACAACTTCAGATAATTAAATATTAAGGCTGGGATTTTCCGGCCCTGTGGTGGGTGGGACCCACCACGGGTGAGGTGCAGCCCCAGCCTAAGTCCATTGGCTTGCAGCGGGACTGGAAGATCCTGGTGATGGGCAGGTGCGGACTCACCAGTAATTCCTTTTCTGTTCAAGGCATTTTTCATAATATGTTGCAGAGACTTCTGATGCTTGAAATTCATAAACTGAAGATCAACATTTGTTAAATTTGCTTCTACACGTTTATCATTTAGTCAAGTGTTTTACCCTCTGTGACTGATTCATACTTGTTCTCACCAATTCTCATTTTACATTAGCATACTTCACTTTTACACATGAAAGCTGGTTCTCTACATTAATCACATTTGTTATCTGCAGTAAGCCTCTTATTTTTGGCCATAGTGGTTTTCAACAGTTGCTTAAAGTCAGCATGATCAACTGCTTGCTGCAATATAGTTATTGCCACATTACTGTTTCCTCTAACCAAATCATTACTCAGAATAAAATCTATCCCATTCAATAGGTGATTTGGAAATAATTTCCACTGTAACAATTCCATTTATGAATTCACTTTAAAAATTGACTTTACATTAAAAAAGGTTCATAAATCCCATTTATACACCTTATTAATACTTTTTCCTTCATAAAGCAACCTGGAACACAAATTGCATCATCAGCCACCATCAAGGATTGATCTTCCCCAGTATCTCTCAAAATTTTAATTTGTTTATTTATTTTGTTGGAGGAGCACTTCTCCCTTTGAGACAAAACATCCTCACTTTTCCAGTAATTAAAGAAGAATTCTCTAGACTATCTTGAGCCATTCCCCCTTTCCCATTGATTCTGAAGGAACACGTTTCATGTGTACCACTACTACAATTTTAATAGCCGTTTTCTTTTAGTGCTATCTTTTCTGAGGATTCCTAAGCATTCCTACTACTGCAATAGGTCTCCCATTTAATTTTAAGCAATTAGATTTAATAAGGGCAGGGTTATTACAATGGAAGCGTATCAATTTCCTTACATCAGTATAAAAACAAAAAAACTGCGGATGCTGGAAATCCAAAACAAAAACAGAATTACCTGGAAAAACTCAGCAGGTCTGGCAGCATCGGCGGAGAAGAAAAGAGTTGACGTTTCGAGTCCTCATGACCCTTCGACAGAACTTGTCGAACTTGTTCTGTCGAAGGGTCATGAGGACTCGAAACGTCAACTCTTTTCTTCTCCGCCGATGCTGCCAGACCTGCTGAGTTTTTCCAGGTAATTCTGTTTTTGTTTTGTCCTTACATCAGTTTTAGGTTCTAGTCTATCTCCTCTATTACTTTGGTGTCCTTCTGTTTGTTCTCTAGAATTGTTATCTTTTCCATTATCAGATTTTCTATTCCTCCAATTTTCCTGTTGATTCTCATGAGACCATTTCCTCCCATGTAACTGACTGTGTGAGGTATCATAGGCATCAGCCAAAACTGCTGTTTCTCATAATTTTGATACTTGATGTTCATACAAGTAAGTCTTAACTGTTCATGGAATGCTATTCCAGAGCTCTTCCATAATCATGATTTCCCTCATATCTCAAAAGCTTTCTCTAACTTCAGTGATCAAAACCATTGATCCCATTGCATTTCTTTCTCTCTTGCAAATTCTACAAATATTTGATTAAGTTTCTTTCTTTTGGTCCTAAACTTTAAAATTGACAAGGTTCAGGGACAAACTCATAAGCATTCAGTATTGGCGTTTTAACCATCTTGTAGTTGGCAGATTGGTCTTCTGACAAACTAGCATGCATATTCATGGCTGTACATGGCAAAACACTTTGTAACATTAAAGTCCAAGCATCTTTTGGCCAATTCAACTTCATAGCTCTCTTTTCAAATGAGGTGAAATATCTTTCAACTCCATTCTCTGTAAAGTTAGGCACTAAACAAAGATTTTTCGTTAAATCGGATTCCTCAGGGGAATCAGAATCATCCTCTGACCCACTATCTCTCCTTTATTCCTTTATCCTAAGCTTTTCTCTAGCCAAAGTTGCTGTCTCAGCACTTTCTCTCTTTGAAACTCAAGCCCATACTTTTGCATTTCCGTTTCTTGCAATCTTTCTTTTTCCTCCTTCTCCAATTTAAGCTTTTTCATTTCAATGTCTTTTAATCTTTCATTTTTTTCATCTTTCTACTTTCTCTCTAATTCAAGTATTTTCATTTCTCGGTCTTTTTTACTTTAAGTTTTTTTTTCATTTATCTTTCTTTCTCCTTTTTTTCCAGTTCAAATCTTTTCCTCTTTCTTTTTCTTTCTTTTTCCTCCAATTCATGTTGTTTCAGTTCCATTTCTTTTTCCAAGTTCAAGCTTTTGCCTTTATCTCTTTCTACCTCAAACTGCTTCATTTGCAACAAAATTCCTATTATCCCTAGCTGTGATATTTCAGTTTCAGGTCCCTCCTCCTTTAATTTTAAATGCTGGGTAGGCAGTTTAAGCACATCACCTTTACAAAATTTCACTTTTGTTTCTACCTCCACTTAATCTGCTAACCCTCAGTTTAGCCTTAGTCAAAGATTTCAAATTAGCCACGGTTACATCCTCCACTCCCAGAAAAGTCCCAGCAACAGCCAAAGCCATTTTAATATTCCAACCCATGTATTACTTCACAGCAAATTCTGTTCCTAGACACAGTAACTCCACCTCAGCACACTTGTTTCATTAAAGGATTCGCAGATCCCACTTAACTTAAAGGAATTTTGATCCTGCAAAGATTTCCCACATTATAATGATATCATGGATGATCCCCACTCTGTTATGATCCCAGCTGATGTTACTACTGGACACGTCAGATCTCAGGGTGGAACCCAGCTTGATAGATCCTAAGTTTTATTTTTTGTTTAGAAACATGGAGAGTGGCTACTGAACAGAGTCACGGAATCTGCTGCTAAACCTTTAACAAAAGAATAAAACATTTATTAAACAAGAAGAAATGAACTATATTACACTACTCATTCATCCATAACAAAATCTTTACAGATACATACAGGTTCATAAGGATACACACGCAACAAAGTCTACCTTATACTCTAATGTTCACAGTAAGCATACAGTCCACATAAACCATTAGATGAACTGTGGACCAAGTGACAGATGCCACCCAAGGCAGATGCTATGGATTTCTCATCAACTCTCCCCAGATGCTTCTCACACTGTGAGTCAACTGGTCTCACTGAACTCTGTCTTTTATATGAAGATTTCCAATCTCCACTCTCAAAGAACTCAACTTGGAAATTTCTCCCAAGCTATGATTTCTGTCTGGTGTCTTCAACAAGGGGCCACCTCCAGGGTTTCAGCCTCTCCTTCTGATGTTCCTCTCCTCTGGATCGCCATGTGCATTCAAGCTTTGTCTTCCACACACTCTCTCAGATATTCAATCATGCCAACAGAACACCACTGCTTCACAGGCTGATGGTAAGGACTCACCAACCTTTGGCTGTCTCCTCGGATATTCTGGCTTCTCACAAGCCCACTTTGCCTAGATTTTGCTCCCCCACAGCTTTGTCTTTTAACTTGGAGACTTTTCCTCGGCTCCTTACATTCAATTCCATTGAACGAGACCAGTTCAGATTGCCGTTTATTTCCCTTGACTTCACTGTCTTCCTGGGACCATCTTCTGCTCAATTGGCTAGTTTTTGAATCTTTCTTCACTCTTTGGCACCTGCTCCCTGCAGCTCCCTCCCTGCAGCTCCCTCCTGCAGCTCCCCTCCTGCAGCTCGCTTCCTGCAGCTCCCTCCTGCAGCTTCCCTCCTGCAGCTCCCTCCCTGCAGCTCCCTCCCTGCAGCTCCCTCACTGCAGCTCCCCTCCTGCAGCTTCCCTCCTGCAGCTCCCTCCCTGCAGCTCCCCTCCTGCAGCTCCCCTCCTGCAGCTCCCCTCCTGCAGCTCCCTCCCTGCAGCTCCCCTCCTGCAGCTCCCCTCCTGCAGCTCCCCTCCTGCAGCTCCCCTCCTGCAGCTCCCCTCCTGCAGCTCCCCTCCTGCAGCTCCCTCCCTGCAGCTCCCTCACTGCAGCTCCCCTCCTGCAGCTCCCCTCCTGCAGCTCCCTCCCTGCAGCTCCCCTCCTGCAGCTCCCTCCCTGCAGCTCCCCTCCTGCAGCTCCCCTCCTGCAGCTCCCCTTCTGCAGCTCCCTCCCTGCAGCTCCCCTCCTGCAGCTCCCCTCCTGCAGCTCCCCTCCTGCAGCTCCCTCCCTGCAGCTCCCTCCCTGCAGCTCCCCTCCTGCAGCTCCCTCCCTGCAGCTTCCCTCCTGCAGCTCCCTCCCTGCAGCTCCCCTCCTGCAGCTCCCTCCCTGCAGCTCCCCTCCTGCAGCTCCCCTCCTGCAGCTCCCCTCCTGCAGCTCCCTCCCTGCAGCTCCCTCCTGCAGCTCCCCTCCTGCAGCTCCCTCCCTGCAGCTCCCCTCCTGCAGCTCCCCTCCTGCAGCTCCCTCCCTGCAGCTCCCCTCCTGCAGCTCCCCTCCTGCAGCTCCCCTCCTGCAGCTCCCCTCCTGCAGCTCCCTCCCTGCAGCTCCCCTCCTGCAGCTCCCCTCCTGCAGCTCCCTCCCTGCAGCTCCCCTCCTGCAGCTCCCCTCCTGCAGCTCCCTCCCTGCAGCTCCCCTCCTGCAGCTCCCTCCCTGCAGCTCCCTCCTGCAGCTCCCTCCTGCAGCTCCCCTCCTGCAGCTCCCTCCCTGCAGCTCCCCTCCTGCAGCTCCCCTCCTGCAGCTCCCTCCCTGCAGCTCCCCTCCTGCAGCTCCCTCCTGCAACTCCCTTCCTGCAGCTCCCCTCCTGCAGCTCCCCTCCTGCAGCTCCCTCCCTGCAGCTCCCTCCCTGCATCTCCCCTCCTGCAGCTCCCTCCCTGCATCTCCCCTCCTGCAGCTCCCTCCCTGCATCTCCCCTCCTGCAGCTCCCTCCCTGCAGTTCCCTCCCTGCAGCTCCCTCCCTGCAGCTCCCTCCGTGCAGCTCCCCTCCTGCAGCTCGCCTCCTGCAGCTCCCCTCCTGCAGCTCGCTTCCTGCAGCTCCCCTCCTGCAGCTCGCCTCCTGCAGCTCCCTCCCTGCAGCTCCGCTCCAGCAGCTCCCTCCCTGCATCTCCCCTCCTGCAGCTCCCTCCCTGCAGTTCCCTCCCTGCAGCTCCCTCCCTGCAGCTCCCTCCGTGCAGCTCCCTCCCTGCAGCTCCCCTCCTGCAGCTCCCCTCCTGCAGCTCCCTCCCTGCAGCTCCCCTCCTGCAGCTCCCTCCTGCAGCTCCCTCCTGCAGCTCCCCTCCTGCAGCTCCCCTCCTGCAGCTCCCCTCCTGCAGCTCCCCTCCTGCAGCTCCCTCCCTGCAGCTCCCTCCCTGCAGCTCCCTCCCTGCAGCTCCCTCCCTGCAGCTCCCCTCCTGCAGCTCCCCTCCTGCAGCTCCCTCCCTGCAGCTCCCCTCCTGCAGCTCCCTTCCTGCAGCTCCCTCCCTGCAGCTCCCCTCCTGCAGCTCCCCTCCTGCAGCTCCCCTCCTGCAGCTCCCTCCCTGCAGCTCCCCTCCTGCAGCTCCCTCCTGTAGCTCCCCTCCTGCAGCTCCCCTCCCTGCAGCTCCCTCCTTGTAGCTCCCTCCTGCATCTCCCTCCTGCAGCTCCTTCCTGCAGCTCCCCTCCTGCAGCTCCCTCCTGCAGCTCCCCTCCTGCAGCTCCCTCCTGCAGCTCCCTCCCTGCAGCTCCTCCCTGCAGCTCCCCTCCTGCAGCTCCCTCCTGCAGCTCCCTCCTGCAGCTCCCCTCCTGCAGCTCCCTCCTGCAGCTCCCTCCTGCAGCTCCCTCCCTGCAGCTCCCCTCCTGCAGCTCCCTCCCTGCAGCTCCCTCCTGCAGCTCGCTCCTGCAGCTCCCTCCTGCAGCTCCCTCCCTGCAGCTCCCTCCCTGCAGCTCCCTCCTGCAGCTCCCTTCCTGCAGCTCCCTCCCTGCAGCTCCCTCCCTGCAGCTCCCTTCCTGCAGCTCCATCCCTGTAGCTCCCCTCCTGCAGCTCCCTCCCTGTAGCTCCCTCCCTGCAGCTCCCTCCTGCAGCTCCCTCCTGCAGCTCGCTTCCTGCAGCCTCCCTCCCTGCAGCTCCCTCCCTGCAGCTCCCTCCCTGCAGCTCCCTCCTGCAGCTCCCTTCCCTGCAGCTCCCCTCCTGCAGCTCCCTCCCTGCAGCTCCCCTCCTGCAGCTCCCTCCCTGCAGCTCCCTCCTGCAGCTCCCTCCTGCAGCTCCCTCCCTGCAGCTCCCTCCCTGCAGCTCCCCTCCTGCAGCTCCCTCCCTGCAGCTCCCTCCTGCAGCTCCCTCCTGCAGCTCCCTCCCCTGCAGCTCCCTCCTGCAGCTCCCTCCCTGCAGCTCCCTCCCTGCAGCTCCCTCCCTGCAGCTCCCCTCCTGCAGCTCCCTCCCTGCAGCTCCCTCCCTGCAGCTCCCCTCCTGCAGCTCCCTCCCTGCAGCTCCCTCCTGCAGCTCCCCTCCTGCAGCTCCCTTCGTGCAGCTCCCTCCTGCAGCTCCCTCCCTGCAGCTCCCTCCTGCAGCTCCTCCTGCAGCTCCCTCCCTGCAGCTCCCCTCCTGCAGCTCCCTCCTGCAGCTCCCTCCTGCAGCTCCCTCCTGCAGCTCCCTCCCTGCAGCTCCCTCCTGCAGCTCCCTCCTGCAGCTCCCTCCTGCAGCTCCCTCCTGCAGCTCCCTCCTGCAGCTCCCCTCCTGCAGCTCCCCTCCTGCAGCTCCCTCCCTGCAGCTCCCTCCTGCAGCTCCCTCCCTGCAGCTCCCTTCCTGCAGCTCCCCTCCTGCAGCTCCCTCCCTGCAGCTCCCCTCCTGCAGCTCCCCTCCTGCAGCTCCCCTCCTGCAGCTCCTTCCCTGCAGCTCCCCTCCTGCAGCTCCCTCCCTGCAGCTCCCTCCCTGCAGCTCCCCTCCTGCAGCTCCCTCCCTGCAGCTCCCCTCCTGCAGCTCCCTCCCTGCAGCTCCCTCCCTGCAGCTCCCTCCTGCAGCTCCCTCCCTGCAGCTCCCTCCCTGCAGCTCCCTCCCTGCAGCTCCCCTCCTGCAGCTCCCTCCTGCAGCTCCCCTCCTGCAGCTCCCTCCCTGCAGCTCCCTCCTGCAGCTCCCCTCCTGCAGCTCCCTCCCTGCAGCTCCCTCCTGCAGCTCCCCTCCTGCAGCTCCCCTCCTGCAGCTCCCCTCCTGCAGCTCCCTCCCTGCAGCTCCCTCCCTGCAGCTCCCTCCCTGCAGCTCCCCTCCTGCAGCTCCCCTCCTGCAGCTCCCTCCCTGCAGCTCCCCTCCTGCAGCTCCCCTCCTGCAGCTCCCTCCCTGCAGCTCCCTCCCTGCAGCTCCCCTCCTGCAGCTCCCCTCCTGCAGCTCCCCTCATGCAGCTCCCCTCATGCAGCTCCCTCCCTGCAGCTCCCCTCCTGCAGCTCCCCTCCTGCAGCTCCCTTCCTGCAGCTCCCTCCCTGCAGCTCCCTCCCTGCAGCTCTTTCCCTGCAGCTCCCTTCCTGCAGCTCCTTCCCTGCAGCTCCCTCCCTGCAGCTCCCCTCCTGCAGCTCCCTCCCTGCAGCTCCCCTCCTGCAGCTCCCTCCCTGCAGCTCCCCCTCCTGCAGCTCCCCTCCTCGCAGCTCCCTCCTGCAGCTCCCTCCCCTGCCTGCTCTCCCTCCTGCAGCTCCCCTCCCTGCAGCTCCCCTCCTGCAGCTCCCTCCTGCAGCTCCCCTCTGCAGCTCCCCTCCTGCAGCTCCCTCCCTGCAGTCCCTCCTGCAGCTCCCTCCTGCAGCTCCCCTCCTGCAGCTCCCTCCTGCAGCTCCCCTCCTGCAGCTCCCTCCTGCAGTCCCTCCCTGCAGCTCCCCTCCTGCAGCTCCCCTCCTGCAGCTCTCCTCCTGCAGCTCCCCTCCTGCAGCTCCCTCCCTGCAGCTCCCCTCCTGCAGTTCCCCTCCTGCAGCTCCCCTCCTGCAGCTCCCTCCCTGCAGCTCCCTCCCTGCAGCTCCCTCCCTGCAGCTCCCCTCCTGCAGCTCCCCTCCTGCAGCTCCCCTCCTGCAGCTCCCCTCCTGCAGCTCCCTCCCTGCAGCTCCCTCCTGCAGCTCCCCTCCTGCAGCTCCCTCCCTGCAGCTCCCCTCCTGCAGCTCCCTCCCTGCAGCTCCCTCCTGCAGCTCCCCTCCTGCAGCTCCCTCCTGCAGCTCCCCTCCTGCAGCTCCCCTCCTGCAGCTCCCCTCCTGCAGCTCCCCTCCTGCAGCTCCCCTCCTGCAGCTCCCCTCCTGCAGCTCCCTCCCTGCAGCTCCCCTCCTGCAGCTCCCCTCCTGCAGCTCCCTCCTGCAGCTCCCCTCCTGCAGCTCCCTCCTGCAGCTCCCCTCCTGCAGCTCCCTCCCTGCAGCTCCCTCCCTGCAGCTCCCCCCTGCAGCTCCCCTCCTGCAGCTCCCACCTGCAGCTCCCTCCCTGCAGGCTCCCTCCCTGCAGCTCCCCTCCTGCAGCTCCCTCCTGCAGCTCCCTCCCTGCAGCTCCCTCCCTGCAGCTCCCTCCTGCAGCTCCCTCCTGCAGCTCCCCTTCCTGCAGCTCCCTCAGCTAGCTCCCTCCCTGCAGCTCCCTCCTGCAGCTCCCTCCCTGCAGCTCCCTCCTGCAGCTCCCTCCCTGCAGCTCCCTCCTGCAGCTCCCTCCTGCAGCTCCCTCCATGCAGCTCCCCTCCCTGCAGCTCCCCTCCAGCATCTCCCTCCCTGCAGCTCCCTCCCTGCAGCTCCCTCCCTGCAGCTCCCTCCCGCAGCTCTCCTGCCTCTGCAGCTCCCTCCCCTGCAGCTCCCTCCTGCAGCTCCCTCCTGCAGCTCCCTCCTGCAGCTCCCCTCCTGCAGCTCCCTCCCTGCAGCTCCCTCCCTGCAGCTCCCCTCCTGCAGCTCCCTCCCTGCAGCTCCCTCCCTGCAGCTCCCCTCCTGCAGCTCCCCTCCTGCAGCTCCCACCCTGCAGCTCCCCTCCTGCAGCTCCCTCCCTGCAGCTCCCTCCCTGCAGCTCCCCTCCTGCAGCTCCCACCCTGCAGCTCCCTCCCTGCAGCTTCCCTCCTGCAGCTCCCCTCCTGCAGCTCCCCTCCTGCAGCTCTCCTCCTGCAGCTCCCTCCCTGCAGCTCCCTCCTGCAGCTCCCACCCTGCAGCTCCCTCCCTGCAGCTCCCTCCCTGCAGCTCCCCTCCTGCAGCTCCCACCCTGCAGCTCCCTCCCTGCAGCTCCCCTCCTGCAGCTCCCCTCCTGCAGCTCCCCTCCTGCAGCTCCCTCCCTGCAGCTCCCTCCCTGCAGCTTCCCTCCTGCAGCTCCCCTCCTGCAGCTCCCCTCCTGCAGCTCCCACCCTGCAGCTCCCTCCCTGCAGCTTCCCTCCTGCAGCTCCCCTCCCTGCAGCTCCCTCCTGCAGCTCCCTCCCTGCAGCTCCCCTCCCTGCAGCTCCCTCCTGCAGCTCCCCTCCTGCAGCTCCCTCCTGCAGCTCCCCTCCCTGCAGCTCCCTCCCTGCAGCTCCCTCCTGCAGCTCCCCTCCTGCAGCTCCCCTCCTGCAGCTCCCCTCCTGCAGCTCCCTCCCTGCAGCTCCCCTCCTGCAGCTCCCTCCCTGCAGCTCCCTCCCTGCAGCTCCCTCCTGCAGCTCCCCTCCTGCAGCTCCCCTCCTGCAGCTCCCTCCCTGCAGCTCCCTCCCTGCAGCTCCCCTCCTGCAGCTCCCCTCCTGCAGCTCCCCTCCTGCAGCTCCCTCCCTGCAGCTCCCCTCCTGCAGCTCCCCTCCTGCAGCTCCCTCCCTGCAGCTCCCCTCCTGCAGCTCCCTCCCTGCAGCTCCCCTCCTGCAGCTCCCCTCCTGCAGCTCCCCTCCTGCAGCTCCCTCCCTGCAGCTCCCCTCCCTGCAGCTCCCCTCCTGCAGCTCCCTCCCTGCAGCTCCCTTCCTGCAGCTCCCCTCCTGCAGCTCCCTCCCTGCAGCTCCCCTCCTGCAGCTCCCCTCCTGCAGCTCCCCTCCCTGCAGCTCCCTCCTGCAGCTCCCCTCCCTGCAGCTCCCTCCTGCAGCTCCCTCCCTGCAGCTCCCTCCCTGCAGCTTCCCCTCCTGCAGCTCCCCTCCTGCAGCTCCATCCCTGCAGCTCCCTCCTGCAGCTCCCTCCTGCAGCTCCCCTCCTGCAGCTTCCCTCCCTGTCAGCTCCTCCCTGCAGCTCCCCTCCTGCAGCTCCTCCCTGCAGCTTCCCTCCCTGCACTCCCCTCCTGCAGCTCCCCTCCTGCAGCTCCCTCCCTGCAGCTCCCCTCCTGCAGCTCCCTCCCTGCAGCTCACTCCCTGCAGCTCCCTCTGAGCTCCTCACTGCGCTCCCTTCCTGCAGTCTCCCATCCTGCAGCTCCCTCCCTGCAGCTCCCTCCCTGCAGCTCCCTCCCTGCAGCTCCCTCCCTGCAACTCCCTTCCTGCAACTCCCTTCCTGCAGCTCCCTCCCTGCAGCTCCCCTCCTCAGCTCCCTCCCTGCAGGCTCCTCCCTCCCCTGCAGCTCCCTCCTGCAGCTCCCTCCCCTGCAGCTCCCTCCTGCAGCTCCCTCCTGCAGCTCCCCTCCTGCAGCTCCCTCCCTGCAGCTCCCCTCCTGCAGCTCCCCTCCTGCAGCTCCTCCTGCAGCTCCCCTCCTGCAGCTCCCTCCTGCAGCTCCCCCCCTGCAGCTCCCCTCCTGCAGCTCCCTCCCTGCAGCTCCCTCCTGCAGCTCCCCTCCTGCAGCTCCCTTCGTGCATCTCCCTCCCTGCAGCTCCTTCCCTGCAGCTCCCCTCCTGCAGCTCCCTCTCTGCAGCTCCCTTCCTGCAGCTCCCCTCCCTGCAGCTCCCTCTCTGCAGCTCCCTTCCTGCAGCTCCCCTCCTGCAGCTCCCCTCTGCAGCTCCCTCCTGCAGCTCCTCCTCCTGTAGCTTCCCTCCCTGCAGCTCCCCTCCTGCAGCTCCCCTCCTGCAGCTCCCTCCCTGCAGCTCCCTCCTGCAGCTCCCCTCCTGCAGCTCCTCCCTGCAGCCCCCCTCCCTGCAGCTCCCTCCCTGTAGCTCCCCTCCTGCAGCTCCCCTCCCTGCAGCTCCCCTCCTGCAGCTCCCCTCCCTGCAGCTCCCTCCCTGCAGCTCCCTCCCTGCAGCTCCCTCCCTGCAGCTCCCCTCCTGCAGCTCCCCTTCTGCAGCTCCCTCCCTGCAGCTCCCTTCGTGCAGCTCCCTCCTGTAGCTCCCCTCCTGCAGCTCCCCTCCTGCAGCTCCCCTCCTGCAGCTCCCTCCTTGCAGTTCCCTCCCTGCAGCTCCCCTCCTGCAGCTCCCCTCCTGCAGCTCCCCTCCTGCAGCTCCCTCCTGCAGCTCCCTCCCTGCAGCTCCCTTCCTGCAGCTCCCCTCCTGTAGCTCCCCTCTTGCAGCTCCCCTCCTGCAGCTCCCTCCCTGCAGCTCCCCTCCTGCAGCTCCCTCCCTGCAGCTCCCTCCCTGCAGCTCCCCTCCTGCAGCTCCCTCCCTGCAGCTCCCTCCCTGCAGCTCCCCTCCTGCAGCTCCCCTCCTGCAGTTCCCCTCCTGCAGCTCCCTCCCTGCAGCTCCCTCCTGCAGCTCCCCTCCCTGCAGCTCCTCCTGCAGCTCCCTCCCTGCAGCTCCCTCCTGCAGCTCCCTCCCTGCAGCTCCCTCCCTGCAGCTCCCTCCTGCAGCTCCCTCCTGCAGCTCCCTCCCTGCAGCTCCCCTCCTGCAAGCTCCCTCCTGCAGCTCCCCTCCTGCAGCTCCCTCCCTGCAGCTCCCTCCCTCCTGCAGCTCCTCCCTGCAGCTCCCTCCTGCAGCTCCCTCCTGCAGCTCCCTCCTGCAGCTCCCTTCCTGCAGCTCCCTCCTGCAGCTCCCTCCTGCAGCTCCCTCCCTGCAGCTCCCTCCTGCAGCTCCTCCCTGCAGCTCCTCCCTGCAGCTCCTCCCTGCAGCTCCTCCTGCAGCTCCCCTCCTGCAGCTCCCTCCCTGCAGCTCCCTTCCTGCCTTCCTTCCTGCATCCCTCCCTGCAGCTCCCCTCCTGCAGCTCCCCTCCTGCAGCTCCCTTCCTGCAGTTCCCTTCCTGCAGCTCCCTCCCTGCAGCTCCCCTCCTGCAGCTCCCTCCTGCAGCTCCCTCCCTGCAGCTCCCCTCCTGCAGTCCTCTGCAGCTCCCCCCCTGCAGCTCCCTCCCTGCAGCTCCCCTCCTGCAGCTCCCTCCCTGCAGCTCCCTCCCTGCAGCTCCCCTCCTGCAGCTCCCCTCCCTGCAGCTCCCTCCCTGCAGCTCGCTTCCTGCAGCTCCCTCCCTGCAGCTCCCTCCCTGCAGCTCCCTCCCTGCAGCTCCCTCCCTGCAGCTCCCTCCCTGCAGCTCCCCTCCTGCAGCTCCCTCCCTGCAGCTCCCTCCTGCAGCTCCCCTCCTGCAGCTCCCCTCCTGCAGCTCCCTCCCTGCAGCTCCCCTCCTGCAGCTCCCCTCCTGCAGCTCCCTCCCTGCAGCTCCCCTCCCTGCAGCTCCCCTCCTGCAGCTCCCTCCCTGCAGCTCCCCTCCCTGCAGCTCCCTCCCTGCAGCTCCCCTCCTGCAGCTCCCTCCCTGCAGCTCCCCTCCTGCAGCTCCCTCCCTGCAGCTCCCTCCCTGCAGCTCCCTCCCTGCAGCTCCCTCCCTGCAGCTCCCTCCCTGCAGCTCCCTCCCTGCAGCTCCCTCCCTGCAGCTCCCTTCCTGCAGCTCCCCTCCTGCAGCTCCCTCCCTGCAGCTCCCCTCCTGCAGCTCCCTCCCTGCAGCTCCCTCCCTGCAGCTCCCCTCCTGCAGCTCCCTCCCTGCAGCTCCCTCCCTGCAGCTGCCCTCCTGCAGCTCCCTCCCTGCAGCTCCCTCCCTGCAGCTTCCCTCCTGCAGCTCCCTCCCTGTAGCTCCCCTCCTGCAGCTCCCCTCCTGCAGCTCTCCTCCTGCAGCTCCCCTCTTGCAGCTCCCCTCCTGCAGCTCCCTGCAGCTCCCTTCCTGCAGCTCCCTCCTGCAGCTCCTCCTGCAGCTCCCCTCCTGCAGCTCCCTCCTGCAGCTCCCCTCCTGCAGCTCCTTGCAGCTCCCTCCTGCAGCTCCCTCCCTGCAGCTCCCTCCTGCAGCTCCCTCCTGCAGCTCCCCTCCTGCAGCTCCCTCCTGCAGCTCTCCCTGCAGCTCCCCTCCTGCAGCTCCCTCCCTGCAGCTCCCTCCCTGCAGCTCCCTCCCTGCAGCTCCCTTCCTGCAGCTCCCCTCCCTGCAGCTCCCCTCCCTGCAGCTCCCCTCCCTGCAGCTCCCTCCCTGCAGCTCCCTCCCTGCAGCTCCCTCCCTGCAGCTCCCTCCCTGCAGCTCCCCTCCCTGCAGCTCCCTCCCTGCAGCTCCCTCCCTGCAGCTCCCCTCCTGCAGCTCCCCTCCCTGCAGCTCCCCTCCTGCAGCTCCCCTCCTGCAGCTCCCTCTGCAGCTCCCTCCCTGCAGCTCCTCTCCCTGCAGCTCCCTCCTGCAGCTCCCTCCCTGCAGCTCCCCTCCTGCAGCTCCCTCCTGCAGCTCCTCCTGCAGCTCCCTCCTGCAGCTCCCCTCCTGCAGCTCCCCTCCTGCAGCTCCCCTCCTGCAGCTCCCTCCCTGCAGCTCCCCTCCCTGCAGCTCCCCTCCCTGCAGCTCCCTCCCTGCAGCTCCCCTCCTGCAGCTCCCTCCTGCAGCTCCCTCCTGCAGCTCCCCTCCTGCAGCTCCCCTCCTGCAGCTCCCTCCTGCAGCTCCCTCCCTGCAGCTCCCCTCCTGCAGCTCCCCTCCTGCAGCTCCCCTCCTGCAGATCCCTCCCTGCAGCTCCCTCCCTGCAGCTCACTCCCTGCAGCTCCCTCCCTGTAGCTCCCTCCCTGCAGCTCCCTCCTGCAGCTCCCTCCCTGCAGCTCCCTCCCTGCAGCTCCCCTCCCTGCAGCTCCCCTCCTGCAGCTCCCTCCCTGCAGCTTCCCTCCTGCAGCTCCCTCCCTGCAGCTCCCCTCCTGCAGCTCCCTCCCTGCAGCTCCCCTCCTGCAGCTCCCCTCCTGCAGCTCCCCTCCTGCAGCTCCCTCCCTGCAGCTCCCTCCCTGCAGCTCCCTCCCTGCAGCTCCCCTCCTGCAGCTCCCTCCCTGCAGCTCCCTCCCTGCAGCTCCCTCCCTGCAGCTCCCTCCCTGCAGCTCCCTCCCTGCAGCTCCCCTCCTGCAGTTCCCCTCCTGCAGCTCCCCTCCTGCAGCTCCCTCCTGCAGCTCCCCTCCTGCAGCTCCCTCCCTGCAGCTCCCCTCCTGCAGCTTCCCTCCTGCAGCTCCCCTCCTGCAGCTCCCTCCCTGCAGCTCCCTCCCTGCAGCTTCCCTCCTGCAGCTTCCCTCCTGCAGCTCCCTTCCTGCAGCTCCATCCCTGCAGCTCCCTCCCTGCAGCTTCCCTCCTGCAGCTCCCCTCCTGCAGCTCCCCTCCTGCAGCTCCCTCCCTGCAGCTCCCTCCTGCAGCTCCCTCCCTGCAACTCCCTCCCTGTAGCTCCCTCCCGGCAGCTCCCTCCCTGCAGCTCCCCTCCTGCAGCTCCCCTCCTGCAGCTCCCTCCCTGCAGCTCCCCTCCTGCAGCTCCCCTCCTGCAGCTCTCCTCCTGCAGCTCCCTCCTGCAGCTCCCCTCCTGCAGCTCCCTCCTGCAGCTCCCTCCCTGCAGCTCCCCTCCTGCAGCTCCCTCCCTGCAGCTCCTTCCTGCAGCTCCCCTCCTGCAGCTCCTCCCTGCAGCTCCCTCCTGCAGCTCCCTCCTGCTGCTATCCTCCTGCAGTCCCTCCTGCAGCTCCCTCCCTGCAGCTCCCTCCGCAGCTCCCTCCCTGCAGCCCCCTCCTGCAGCTCCCTCCCCTGCAGCTCCCCTCTGCAGCCTTCTGCAGCTTCCCTCCTGCAGCTCCTCCTGCAGCTCCCTTCCTGCAGCTCCCTCCCTGCAGCTCCCCTCTGCAGCTCCCCTCCTGCAGCTCCCTCCCTGCAGCTCCCCTCCTGCAGCTCCCTCCCTGCAGCTCCCTCCTGCAGCTCCCTCCCTGCAGCTCCCCTCCCTGCAGCTCCCTCCCTGCAGCTCCCTCCTGCAGCTCCCTCCCTGCAGCTCCCTCCTGCAGCTCCCCTCCTGCAGCTCCCCTCCTGCAGCTCCCTCCCTGCAGCTCCCTCCCTGCAGCTCCCTCCCTGCAGCTCCCCTCCTGCAGCTCCCTCCCTGCAGCTCCCCTCCTGCAGCTCCCCTCCTGCAGCTCCCTCCCTGCAGCTCCCTCCCTGCAGCTCCCTCCCTGCAGCTTCCCTCCTGCAGCTCCCCTCCTGCAGCTCCCTCCCTGCAGCTCCCTCCCTGCAGCTTCCCTCCTGCAGCTCCCCTCCTGCAGCTCCCTCCCTGCAGCTCCCTCCCTGCAGCTCCCCTCCTGCAGCTCCCTCCCTGCAGCTCCCTCCCTGCAGCTCCCTCCCTGCAGCTCCCCTCCTGCAGCTCCCTCCCTGCAGCTCCCCTCCTGCAGCTCCCTCCCTGCAGCTCCCCTCCCTGCAGCTCCCCTCCCTGCAGCTCCCCTCCTGCAGCTCCCCTCCCTGCAGCTCCCTCCCTGCAGCTTCCCTCCTGCAGCTTCCCTCCTGCAGCTCCCCTCCCTGCCGCACCCCTCGCCCTGCAGCTCCCTCCCTGCAGCTCCCTCCCCTGCAGCTCCCTCCTGCAGACTCCCCTCCTGCAGCTCCCCTCCTGCAGCTCCCCTCCGTGCAGCTCCCCTCCTGCAGCTCCCTCCTGCAGCTCCCTCCCTGCAGCTCCCTCCCTGCAGCTCCCTCCTGCAGCTCCCCTCCCTGCAGCTCCCTCCCTGCAGCTCCCTCCCCTGCAGCTCCCTCCCTGCAGCTCCTCCTGCAGCTCCCCTCCCTGCAGCTCCCTCCCTGCAGTCCCTCTGCAGCTCCCTCCTGCAGCTCCCTCCTGCAGCTCTCCCTGCAGCTCCCCTCCCTGCAGCTCCCTCCCTGCAGCTCTCCTGCGCTCCACCTGCAGCTCCCCTCCTGGCAGCTCCCTCCCTGCAGCTCCCCTCCCTGCAGCTCCCTCCCTGCAGCTCCTCCCTGCAGCTCCCTCCCTGCAGCTCCTCCCTGCAGCTCCCTCCCTGCAGCTCCCCTCCTGCAGCTCCCCTCCTGCAGCTCCCCTCCTGCAGCTCCCCTGCCCTGCAGCTCCCCTCCTGCAGCTCCCCTCCTGCAGCTCCCTCCCTGCAGCTCCCTCCCTGCAGCTCCCTCCCTGCAGCTCCCTCCCTGCAGCTCCCCTCCTGCAGCTCCCTCCCTGCAGCTCCCTCCCTGCAGCTCCCTCCCTGCAGCTCCCTCCCTGCAGCTCCCCTCCTGCAGCTCCCTCCCTGCAGCTCCCTTCCTGCAGCTCCCCTCCCTGCAGCTCCCTCTCTGCAGCTCCCTCCCTGCAGCTCCCTTCGTGCAGCTCCCCTCCCTGCAGGCTCCTCCCTGCAGCTCCCTCCTGCAGCTCCCTCCTGCAGCTCCCTCCCTGCAGCTCCCTCCTGCAGCTCCCCTCCCTGCAGCTCCCTCCCTGCAGCTCCCTCCCTGCAGCTCCCTTCCTGCAGCTCCCCTCCTGCAGCTCCCTCCCTGCAGCTCCCTCCTGCAGCTCCCCTCCTGCAGCTCCCCTCCTGCAGCTCCCCTCCCTGCAGCCCTCCCTCCCCTGCAGCTCCCCTCCTGCAGTCCCCTCCTGCAGCTCCCCTCCTGCAGCTCCCCTCCTGCAGCTCGCCTTCCCTGCAGCTCCCTCCTGCAGCTCCCCTCCTGCAGCTCCCCTCTGCAGCTCCCCTCCTGCAGCTCCCCTCCTGCAGCTCCCTTCCTGCAGCTCCCTCCTGCAGCTTCCCCTCCTGCAGCTCCCTCCCTGCAGCTCTCTCCCTGCAGTTCCCTCCCTGCAGCTCCCTCCCTGCAGCTCCCCTCCTGCAGCTCCCTCCCTGTAGATCCCCTCCTGCAGCTCCCCTCCCTGCAGCTCCCCTCCTGCAGCTCCCCTCCCTGCAGCTCCCTCCCTGCAGCTCCCTCCTGCAGCTCCCTCCTGCAGCTCCCCTCCTGCAGCTCCCTCCCTGCAGCTCCCCTCCTGCAGCTCCCTCCTGCAGCTCCCCTCCTGCTGCTCCCTCCCTGCAGCTCCCTTCCTGCAGCTCCTCCTGTCTGCAGCTCCCCTCCTGCAGCTCCCCTCCCTGCAGCTCCCCTCCTGCAGCTCCCCTCCTGCAGCTCCCTCCTGCAGCTCCCATCCCTGCAGCTCCCCTCCCTGCAGCTCCCTCCTGCAGCTCCCTCCTGCAGCTCCCCTCCCTGCAGCTCCCCTCCTGCAGCTCCCTCCCTGCAGCTCCCTCCCTGCAGCTCCCCTCCTGCAGCTCCCCTCCTGCAGCTCCCTCCTGCAGCTCCCTCCCTGCAGCTCCCATCCTGCAGCTCCCCCTCCTGCAGCTCCCCTCCTGCAGCTCCCCTCCCTGCAGCTCCCTCCCTGCAGCTCCCCTCCCTGCAGCTCCCTCCCTGCAGCTCCCCTCCCTGCAGCTCCCTCCCTGCAGCTCCCCTCCTGCAGCTCCCCTCCTGCAGCTCCCCTCCTGCAGCTCCCTCCCTGCAGCTCCCCTCCTGCAGCTCCCTCCCTGCAGCTCCTTCCCTGTAGCTTCCCTCCTGCAGCTCCCTCCCTGCAGCTCCCTCCCTGCAGCTCCCCTCCTGCAGCTCCCTCCCTGCAGCTCCCTCCTGCAGCTCCCCTCCTGCAGCTCCCTCCTGCAGCTCCCCTCCTGCAGCTCCCCTCCCTGCAGCTCCCTCCTGCAGCTCCCCTCCTGCAGCTCCCCTCCTGCAGCTCTCTCCCTGCAGCTCCCCTCCTGCAGCTCCCCTCCTGCAGCTCCCCTCCCTGCAGCTCCCCTCCTGCAGCTCCCCTCCTGCAGCTCTTTCCCTGCAGCTCCCTCCCTGCAGCTCGCTTCCTGCATCTCCCCTCCTGCAGCTCCCTCCCTGCAGCTCCCCTCCTGCAGCTCCCCTCCTGCAGCTCTCTCCCTGCAGCTCCCCTCCTGCAGCTCCCTCCCTGCAGCTCCCCTCCTGCAGCTCCCTCCCTGCAGCTCCCCTCCTGTAGCTCCCCTCCTGCAGCTCCCCTCCTGCAGCTCCCCTCCTGCAGCTCCCTCCCTGCAGCTCCCCTCCTGCAGCTCCCCTCCTGCAGCTTCCTCCCTGCAGCTCCCTCCCTGCAGCTCCCTCCCTGCAGCTCCCTCCCTGTAGCTCACTCCCTGTAGCTCCCCTCCTGCAGCTCCCTCCCTGCAGCTCCCTCCCTGCAGCTCCCTCCCTGCAGCTCCCCTCCTGCAGCTCCCTCCTGCAGCTCCCCTCCTGCAGCTCCCCTCCTGCAGCTCCCCTCCTGCAGCTCCCTCCTGCAGCTCCCCTCCTGCAGCTCCCCTCCTGCAGCTCCCCTCCTGCAGCTCTCTCCCTGCAGCTCCCCTCCTGCAGCTCCCTCCCTGCAGCTCCCCTCCTGCAGCTCCCCTCCTGCAGCTCCCCTCCTGCAGCTCCCCTCCTGCAGCTCCCTCCCTGCAGCTCCCTCCCTGCAGCTCCCCTCCTGCAGCTCCCCTCCAGCAGCTCCCTCCCTGCAGCTCCCTTCCTGCAGCTCCCCTTCTGCAACTCCCTCCCTGCAGCTCCCCTCCTGCAGCTCCCTCCCTGCAGCTCCCCTCCTGCAGCTCCCCTCCTGCAGCTCCCCTCCTGCAGCTCCCTCCCTGCAGCTCCCCTCCTGCAGCTCCCTCCCTGCAGCTCCCCTCCTGCAGCTCCCTCCCTGCAGCTCCCCTCCTGCAGCTCCCCTCCTGCAGCTCCCTTCCTGCAGCTCCTTCCCTGCAGCTCCCCTCCTGCAGTTCCCCTCCTGCCTGCTCTGGCAGTTTCTCTGGAACAGCCCAACCAATTGTAATTAAGCTGCTTTTCCATTTTTCCCTCTCTCTATGGGCACCCTCTCAGGCAACAGCAGTTTTTTACTACTTTGTTTTAAATTCCTACACTACTCCAAGGGTCATAAAACCTCATTAAATAGCAGGTACACAAAAAGATCCAGACCTGCTGACTCCATCTTACAGAGAAAACTCTAAATGAAACTTGACCTAGGTTTCACCCTTTTCACCCACAAATAGAAAAAAATATAAATTAAACTTAAACTTAAAGCTGCAGCTTATCCCTAATACAAACAAATACATATATGACTTATTTAAAATTATCTTTAGTTCCTAACACTCTAAATGGCAGAAGTGCAATGGGATCCCAAAGGTAAAACCCATTGTGTCAAGGGGTCTGAAAATGTGACTCACGGGTACCCCTCAGAAGCTTCTGCTTAGTGAAGCTGAAATGCAGCATAGAATTCTCAAAGATATTGAACAGGATTTTCCTGTCAGTGAGCACGGGGGGGGGAGGGGGGGGTGGTGGCGTTGCGGGGTGTGTAGGGCCCACTCGCCGACACGTAAAATAATGCATGGCGGTGACATCAGGCGGAACTCCCGACCTCACCCCGCCCCATTGAAATTTTCTGGTAGGTGGGCGCTCAGCAAGATCAGCTGTGAGCCCTCCGACCTGTCAATGGTCAATTGAGGCTATTGACAGAGTCATTTAAATAATTAATGGACCTACCTGTCCAACCTTAAGGCTGGTGGACAGGCCGGGAGCCCTGGCGGGAATTAGAAAAAGCATCAAACCTCATCCACCGGCGGGAAGAGGTTTCATGTAGGTTTTAAAAATGTTATTAAAGTTTTTGTAAAAATTATGGACATGTCCCAACTCAGGTGATCGTGTCACATGAGGAGACATGTCAGGGAATTTTTTTTTAAATTTTTAATATTTTTGAGAGTAGAGTCGATCTCCCTGAAGCTGCACTTAGCCTCAGGGAGATGTGTCGCTTTTTCGTGCGCATGTGCAAAAAAGCACACTCCCGATTTAGGGAATCGTCCCCCCACCCACACAGGGAGTGCATAGCGCTTCTGTGTGGATGTCGCACTGGGCGGGCCTTAATTGGCCCACCCACGTAAAATGGCGCCACACCCCTGATTGAGGGCACCGATCGGAGGTGTGTCTGTGTGCGCCTGCCATTCAACTTCACCCCCGACTGGGGGAGAATCCTGTCCATTGAGTGTAAGGGTCACAATGAAATGCAGCAAAACATAGGAATTGCCAGCTGCCTGTTCACATGTCTTTGGATATGTCAGGCTTAGCCTAGCTACTCACAGTGTTAAGTTTATTTCCATTTCTGAACACACATCCAGCATTAAGGGAGGAAAACAGAGGGAAAGAAGGAAGGAAGAGACACCTTGCCTTTGTTTGGTGCTTTTCTTGTCATCTGGAATCCCATAGCCAATGAGATCCTTTAAATTGTAGTCATTGTTGCAATTTAGAAGCAGCCGCCAAATTGCACACAGTAGGGTCTCACAAACTGGAATGAGATTAATGTACCAGGAAACATCTAACACAAATGGGTATATAGCACAGGTAAAGGCCACGTGGCCCAACCAGTGCCCGCTGGTGTTTATACTTCACTTTAACTTCTGCTTGTCTTCCATCTAACTCTTTCAGCGTAACCCTCCATTCCTTTCCCCTCATAGACTTATCCAGTCTCCCCTTAACTGCATCTGTACTGTTCACTTCAACCACTCCTTGTGACTGAGTTCCACATTCTCACCATTCTCTGAGTCCAGAAGTTTTTTTTCTGAATTCCCTATTTGATTTCTTGGTGAGTATCTTATATTGATGTCTTCTAGTTTCTAATTTTCCAATTTTATTTCTAATTTTCACAATTTTATAATTTCATAATTTTAAAGATCTCTATTAGGTCACCATCAGCCTTCTCTCCAGTCTCTCCATCCTCCCCTGACCACTGTCACCCCACATTTGTGGTATCATCTTTTGAACCTTTTTTGCACCCTCTCCAGTGTCTCTATATTGTTTTTCCATGATAATCAGAATTGTACACAATACTCCAGGTGTGGTCTGATCAAGCTTCAATACAAATTTTGCATAACTTCCTTACTTTTGAATTGCATCCCTCTAGAATTAAGCCTCACTGCTTGGTTCACTTTTTTAAAGGCCTTCTTGCTACTTTTAATTAATTGTGTAATTTTGCTTCCAGATCCCATTGGGCAGAATTTTATGGCTGATGTGTGGGTGGATGTCAGCACTGAAAATGTTGCGCAATGATGTCGGGCGAATGTCCCAATGTCAGCGTGCAGCATCGCGGTATTTAGGTGGAGTGGGGCTATGCAGCGTGATGCACACCTGCCATTAATTAAAGGTCTTGCTAAGGCCCTTAACTCGGCAATTGAAGCCAATTTTGAGGGGCCCATGCAAACTTTGGCTCATACCCAACGGGCAGGCGGGTAACTGATTTTTTAACAAACCTCATCCGCGGGAGGGATATGTGGGCTCAGAGGGGTTGTTAATGTTTTATGTGAAGTGTTTAATGCAGAAAGTGTTTTAAACTTGCCTGTGTGATTGTGAGCAGTTCACATCGATTTCCAGCAGCTTTCTCTGTACTTTGAAGCTTCAGCTCAGCTCTCTGCAGACAGGAATCTTTCTCGGGCCTGCAGCTTTCCGGAGGCCTCCCTGTAGCCTGGGTATGGATTCTGACATCTCCAGTGGAGGCAGCTCCTCTGAGCAGGAAGGGAGGGATAGAATAAGGAGGAGGCTGGGAGTGGACAATCAGCCTCCAGGGGAGCCACCTTTGGTAGGCCAGGCACAGGCACAAGGGGCGCAGGGCCAAGAGGTTGTCCAAGGTGGAAGGGGCCGCAGAAGATGCCACTATCCTGCTGCCAGGGTTTACAGGCGGCGAAGCAGCTACCACAATATGTCTGAGGTGCAGTGCCGAAGGAGGCTCCGATTCTCAAGGGAGACAGTCAACTCTATCTGTCAGATGATTGAGCCTGAGATCTCCCCTAACTGTGTGGGTGGACACCCCATGCCAGTGGCTCTGAAGGTCACAGCTGCTCTCAATTTCTATGCCTCTGGCTCCTTCCAGGGCTCGGTGGGTGATCTTTGCGGTGTCTCCCAATCAGCTGTCCACATTTGTGTCAAGCAGGTCACAGACGCTCTGTTCAGACGGGCATTGACCTTCATCCACTTCCGCTGGGACCAGGCCAGCCAGACACAGTGAGCCAGAGGCTTCGTGGCCATTGCTGGCTTCCCCCGTGTCCAGGGTGCTATAGACTGTACACATGTGGCCATCAAGGCCTCAGCAGGTGGGCCCGATGCCTTCATCAACAGGAAGGGCTTCCACTCCATGAACGTGCAGATAGTGTGTGATCACAGGATGCTGATTCTACAAGTCTGTGCAAGGTACCCAGGCAGCTCCCACAACGCCTACATCCTCAGACACTCCCAGGTGCCGGGGCTCTTCAGTGCTCCAGCCCGGCTGGATGGATGGCTGCTGGGTGACAAGGGCTATCCCCTCAGAAGGTGGCTCATGACGCCTCTCCACCATCCAAGAACAGAGGCTGAGCAGCGGTACAATAGGAGCCAGGGCCCCACAAGGGCTGTGGTGGAGAGAGCCATCGGTCTTCACAAGATCCACTTCCAATGCCTGGACCGCTCAGAGGGCGCTCTCCAGTACCCCCCAGATCGTGTCTCTGTGATAGTGGTAACATGCTGTGCTCTCCACAATCTTGTGCTGGAAAGGGGGGACGCAGTTGACGATGAAGACCTTGACGCACTGGATGAGGATGCACATGATGAACCCAGCAGTGCCTCAGAGGGTGAGGGAGCACAGGGCGATGATGAGGGGCAGCACGCCAACCCGCTACTACACCAAGGAGACAGGGACACCCGGGACAATTTAATCCAATGAACCTTCAGCCAGCTCCACACACATGGATCAGCAGGAGCAGCATTGCCTGGCGCTTCCACACGTGACACTTGGTGCTACATCTCCCACCTCATCAGCTGCAACTAAGGGCTTAGTACAGAAACATCAATGTCCACTCAAACACTCATGAGGTGTTTGTGAAACATACAAATGCAGCACAAAGGAAACACCCTCAGCCATGGTCAGAAAATTGGACTTTATTCCATCCAACGTCAAACACAAATGTCTCTCTTACAAACATAACTATTTGTTCCCTAATCTAGGGCCAACACAAAATCACCAGTGACATACCCAGGGAGTGCCTATCGTACCTTATGCTTATGTTTGCGGGTGCTACGTCTTGGTGCTGCCCCATCGCTGGGAGTGGTATCTGAGACAGCTGCTGACTCTGCTGTTCTGTTGGCCTCGATGACCATGGTGGGTGACCTCTGGCCCATGGAGCCTGTGCTGACCCCGCCTGGGAGGGAGCGGCCAGTTCCAGAACTGGCACCTCCCCAGTTGTCGCAGACTCAACGGATGCAACAGTCACTGGCAAAGGGGGTGGGGAGGCGGGGGGGTAGCTGTGGAGGAGCTGCTGCCCTCATCCGGAGCGCCCTGAGAGAAGCTCACAGAGACACCAGGCAGCTGCTGTGCCGATGTGAGGTCACATTGGACCTCCCTGCTCACCGCAGATGGATGGGCACCGAGCAGTGACACTTGGTGCCCAGAACATCTCCCACATTGGCAATGACCACCTGTGGCCATTAGCGCTGTGAGGGCTGCAGGTCAGAGCGTATCCCAATCAGAAGAGTCTCAATCCGCTGGAAGCCCCTCTCCATGAGAGTCGCCAATCTCTCAATGGAGGAAGCCTGAAGCTCTGTCCTGAGGTTCATGCCATCACTGACACTCTGCCTGGACTCCTCCACCACAGGGACCAAGTGAAGCACACACTCATGCAACCCTGCCAGATGCTCCTGTGCTCCCTGTCACTTGTCCTGCAGCTGCTGCATTGGTGACATCATCACTGCCGGACTCAGCATGTGGCTGGTCCCCTGCAGTCCTCCAGCTGCTGGCGCCATCGGCACTCTCTGTCCGTGCCATCTCGTCCAGCGATTGTGAAGTGCCCTCTCCACTGTGCCCCGGGACACTAGCCGACGTTATATTCCCCACCGATGTGGTAGTCGCTGCGCTGGTGCCTGGCTGGCTGATAGGATGTGACGCAAGTTGCAAGTCTTGGCCCTCAGGTGTGGAGGGGGGGCTCTGGACTTGTTCCTGGCGGCCATGCGGTGGTGACGCTGAAATTAACAACTAGGACAGTGCATCAGTTAGCGTTCAGTCAGTAACACCTTTCATCCCTTTCCCTCCCAACCTCATAATATGCTTAACCTTCAAGACCCTAAGGAGATGAACATTGGTGGGGTGGTAAATAGTCAAGAGGAGGCCCAAACTTTACACACACATACAGACAGGCTGGTTAGATGGCCTAAGGATTGCCACATGGAATGTTATGTAGGTAAGTGTTTGCTTAAGCACTTGGGCAAGACAAGCAAGGTACAGGAATACATGAGTAATGGTAGGACCATGGGAAGTCACGCCGATTACAGGGACCTTGCTGGGCAGACCCGTTAAGGTAGCAGAACAGGAACATAAGGCGTTTACCAAGATCAAAGCCAGACTTGCCTTTATTAGCCAAGGAATAGAATGTAGGAATAGGGAGGTCATGTTGCAAGTGCAGAAAACGCTGTGGAGGCCACATCTACTCTTCGGTGTTCAGTTGTGACCTGTGCCTCATGGGAGGGATGGTATTGGAGTGAGGAGAGTGCAGAGGTTCCTGACCTGGATACATGCTGGCCTGTAGAGATGGAGTTATTAGGAAACAGTGCAAACACTTGCGATATTTGCCGTGCAGCACAGGAGATTGACAGGTCACATTATTGACCTTCATATCGTTATGAGGGGCATAGACCGGGTGGACAGAAGACAACATTTCCCCTTGGCACAGGGATGAGTAACGCGGTGAAATTTATTTAAGTTGAGTGCCATGAGGTGACAGGTGAGGTGGTGAGGACCTTTTGGACAGAGTAATGTGGGACGCACTGGCTGAAATGGTGGTGGAGGTACAAACCCTCCTAAGATGCAATTAGCCTTTGGCTGTGCAGCAGCGATGCCAATGGCATGTTAGGCCATGGGGATAGTGGTCACAAATGGGATAAGGCGACTTTGGAAGGTGCTGGAGATGCGACTCCTCAAGGGGACGAGGGACCTTTGTGTATGACCCACACGTCTGACTGTATCAGTCTGTGAATGGGCAGTGTTGCTGCATTAACGATTGCAGCAATCATCAGTGCTTTGGATGGTGGGGAGACAGAGTGGATGGGACTCTGGGCCTTAAATACCTGCCCGCTGGACCCCAGCCTCACTGACACCTGCTGCCTTGGCCGGCTGCCTCCTCCCCAGCTCCATGGCCTGTTGCTCATCCATGGTGAGGCGCTGGAGAACAGCGTGTCCACCACCAGTCCGCTGGCGATCCTGGCTGTTGTTCTCTGTTTTTGTCTGCAGAACAGAGAAGAGGATTTATTGGGGCTGATCGCTCATGTACTCTGCACGCACCCCGCACCCCAACCACAGTGGCCCATCTGAGGCCTCCAGCGGCTCCTGTCCACACTACTGGTGATCAGTCACCAGCAGATAGTACGGCTGCTCCCAACCCCCTCCCCCAACGGACACCTTGGACACATTCAGTGTCCATCACTTTGAATAACACACGGGTCTTAGCGCCCATGGCAAAGAGGCACAACTAGGTGTGGCACTGAGGCCAGCAGACGGCTCTTGGCCACGACACCTTGAGGCTCCTCTTCCACCATCTCATCACCATCAATATGACGTGTTGCTACTCACATGCAACGAACACCAACATATGCTGCAGGGAGAACCCATCTTCTCCTCACCCACTCAGGCTGATGTGAGCATGGTCACTATCTGTTTGCCCACCCAGCATGTGCTAAATGCCCAACGCAGTAATGACAGTAAGATGGGGCGGGGCTACCTGCTGGGTCAAAGGGCCAAGGCTGACACGGTCCCCACCCTTCCAGAGCGCAGCAAATCATTGAATCTCTTGCAGCCCTGGGTGCCGGTGCACCACACAGCATCTTGGGCGCTTACTGCCACCTCCTGCCGCGCCTGACTGGTGATATGGGGGGTCCTCCTCCTCCCATCCTCCAGAAACAACACCTCCCGATGGTTGGACGCCTCTTGGAGGAGGACAGCAAGGCAGGCACCTGAGAGCCGAGGGGCACAGTGGCCCCCTCGCTGGCCTCTCCTGCAGCCTGCCCCCCCTCGTCCTCCTCCTGTGCTCTGAGAGCAGCCTGTCGCTCTCTATGAGTGGCCATGGTGAACTGCCTCAAGCAGGCTGCCTGGTCGCTCTTTATACAGACTGCCAGCTCCCCATTGGAACCAGCCGTCTGAACACGCCCACCACTGATTTAATTTTCCCGATGAACACGGGAGTTGGAAACCCGCTGGGTGGGCCTTAATTGGCCCGCTCGTGCAAAATGGTGGCATGGCCCATTTCGATGGCGGGGATCAGCTGCCCACCCGCTTGTCTAGGGCAAAATTCTACCCATTGTTTCTCTATTCCATTTAGATTCTGAGTAATTCCAAATAATACACAACCTCCCTTATTGTTATATTATTTGCTCCTTTATTGTGTGACATTAGGAGTCAAAGGAATATAAAAAATATACAAGGAATACATAGGCTATTAATTAGAACCATATATACACCACAGGTACAGGAGCATGGTTAAACACCTCTTCCTAGGTAGGTCTACACCCACAACTCTTAGGTCCTGTGAAATGCGACATCACTTCCTTCAGTATTCTGCAATCACGTAATCCTATTTTACAATTGTTAGCTCCTGGGAAAAGCAAAAAAGTACAAACACTAAATACCGTGTTAAATCACTTGCAAAAAGAATGTGTTGGGTATTTGTGCTGATGAAAGCCTGTCTGAAATGGCTGAATCATCTGTCAACAGTGCTCTCTGGGCACAGAATGGCCTCTTAAAACAGGTTAACTGATGGTTGCTATTGTCTGTGAAACTGCAGCTCATCCTATCTCAATGCAAGCTGAAGAAGAGGAGAGAATAATATTAACAGTAGAAGAGATTCAGAGCCTCATCACCCACATCAATTATTCCACATATTTCTGCCATGCAAAGCTTTAAAACTAAAGGATTTTTACTCAGCATTTTCTGTCTGCAGATACTAAAAGATTTCACAGGTCCCCATGTGAGAAAGGTTAGATAATTTATTCAAGCTGGCAGTTGTTGTGAATTACAATTTTTTGTAGCTTGGAGTAACACAATGCCAATGGTACCTGTACCCTATTCTATACATATTAAGTGGCAATGAATCTCTAACAATTGTTTAATCATTCTTTAACTACAGCTTTAGCCATTAGCCTACTTGAGTCTTCAAAATAAGATGCAACTTGATTTTGAAAGCACAAAAGCTTAATAATGAGATAGAAGGTAACGTTCATATGAAACAAGGAGAAGTACAAGGCTCCAATCATAGAAGGTGTCAAAAACCCAAGCTTGAATTTTCTGCAGGTTGCATTGGCCTTTCCAGAGCAATTCATTTGAAATTGGCCAAAGCAGTGCAAAATATTGAGAAATTTCAAGCGAGCTATGTCCCATGCCAGTCGAGTTTCCATAATCTTTGGTGCTATTTTGAAAAATATCACACAGGAAGCAGAACCCATCCACAAAACTGGCCATAGACCCAAGCAAATTGATCGGTAATGTGAGTTTCCGCTAATTGTGTCCATTTGTGAGCCTCTAAAAGTTGTTGATTCTTTCTGTTCAATGCAAGGGCACCATGAGGCATGTATCAAAAACATGCTCAACTTTTTTATGAGGTGTGGGCGTTGCTGGCTAAGCAATGCTCACATTTATTACCCATCCCTCATTCAGAAAGCATTTAAGAGTCAACCATATTCCTGTCAGCCTGGAGTCACAGGTTGGCTGGGCCAGGCAAGGAAGGTAGATTTCCTTCCCTGAAGGACATTAGTGAACCAGATGGGTTTTTGCAATAATTTTATGGTCATCATTAGCCTTTTAACTCCAGATTTTTGTTGAATTCAAATTCCACCATCTGTCATGGTGGGATTCAAACTCTGGTCCCCATAGCATTACCCTCGGTCTCTGATCCAGTGACAATATCATTATGCCATCACTTGCCCCTGACTGCTGTTCACCAAAGTAATAACAATGATCCTGTATAGTTTCACAGTCATTTTCGGGTATTTAAAATCAGGTTACTTGCAGGTGATGGCCTAGTCGCACTGACTAAAAAATGCTTATACAATTTTCAACTGTATTCATAAAACTACCCCAGGTTAACACCCCTCACCACCCCCCCTACAACACCACCCCCCCATGCTTAAATCAGTCAAGGAATATTTTTAAAACGGGTTTTTTTTTTAAATTATTTTCGAACACGTCCAGTGTGAGTTCACTGGTTCATGGAAGATTTCATGTTTGGGAATATGTTGGGAAAATGAGTTTGAGCAGAAATCCCTTAAAACTACCAACATTTAAAGGGAAATTTGCACCTGGATTTGCCAATTCCACCCAAAGCAGAAATTCTTGTTCCTGATCTTTGGTTGTTTTTCTTTTCTTAGTGGACAAATCTTTTTGGATCTTTGACATACTCCAAGCAAGGTTTTTAAGCATCAAGGAACAAAGTTAGCGACTGTGCTCTCCTAACTTGCAGCTTTTACACAATTAGCGGAAACTCACATTGCCAATCAATTTGCTTGGGTCTGTGGCCAGTTTTGTGGATGGGTTCTGCTTGCTGTGTGATATTTTTCAAAATAGCACCAAAGATTACAGAAACTCGACTGGCATGGGACATAGCTTTACGCTTGAAATTTCTCGATATTTTGCACTGCTTTCACAGAATCACAGAATCACACAGTGCAGAAGAGGCCCTTTGGCCCATTGAATCTGCACTGACACGTGAGAAACACCTGACCTATCTACCTAATCCCATGTACCAGCATTTTGCCCATAGTCAATTTCAAATGAATCACGCTAGAAAGACCAATGCAACCGGGAGAAAATTCAAGTTTGGGTTTTTGCCACCTTCTATGATTCACCAAATATAAAGTATCAAATAAGACAGGGAACGTGATAAGCATTTTGAGGCCAATTCTACTCAGCTTTGTCTCCAGGGAAGGCCCGCATGTTAAACTTTCATGCTGAGTTCTTCAGATACCATGCGTTGCCACCTCATATTGAGTTCCTGCTGTATTATAATCTAAAAGACATAAGAACTTAGAACGTTGCTCATGTCGACTCCAAGTTCATTTTTTTTTGCTGTTTTTGTCTTGCTATCATCTTGTTCATGCTGAAAAAACTGGGTCAAAAGGGACAGAAATTGCCCCAAGATGTTAGGTTGTAAATTTCAGCCAGGAGGGAGTTTAGAATCAATATGGGAATTGGGTTTTCTGCTGTTGGTCTTCTTATTTGACTGCACTGGACAACTAACATTATTATCTAGAAAGCAGTAAACATTACAGGTCTTATAAATGGCCTGGATGAAAGTTATTGATTATAGCACAGCATAAGCACTGTGTCAATTTATGACAAAATAAACAAATGTGCCTTGGATTTTCACAGAGATTTTCTGACAGGCGAGCAGGAGGATTGGTGGAACATTTGGAGATAGGGCACAAACTGTGAACAGCTATCTCCCCTCATCAGGCCTGTCTGGAGTGGGTTTATAATAACAGTAACAACTTGCGTTTATATAGCAACATTAACATAGTAAAACCCAGAAGGGTTATCAGACAAAATTCGACACCGGGTCACTTAAGGAGGTATCAGGACAGGTGTCCAAAAGCTTGATCAAAGGTTTAAATGAGTGTCTTACAGGAGGATAGAGATGTAGAGAGATGGAGAGGTTTAGGGAGGGGATTGCAAAGGGTCTAGACAGTTGAACGAGCAGCTAGCAATAGTGGAGCAATGAAAGTCAGGTATGAATGAGAAGCCAGAAATGGAGGAATATTGTGATCTTGGTGGAGGAGATGACGGTGGTAAGGAGGCATGAGGCTATGAAACAATTTGTAAACAAGGATGAGAATTTTAAAATCAAGTGATCATTGGGACCCAATGTAGGCTATTGCGGACAAGGATGATGGGTAAGCAGGACTTGAACTCACCTTCTAATGCAGGGGTAGGAATGCTATCACTAAGCCAAGGACTCACTCCATTAGCTGAGTGTGAAGATGCGCGCATCTCCCATTGTAAGTTTTCACTGTTGAGAGGAGGAACAGAATATCAAACAATGAAGTGAAGTTTGTGCAGTCATTTTATTTTTCATGTTTTTGTCAGGTACATCAGTCAAAATAAGTTCAAACAGTTCAGTTCCCTTATGACTGGAGCATGATTCTACACTAGGTTTATTAGTGTGAAGACCATCAACCAGCTCACATGTGCCAGTCTCTCAGAATTCAACCTGAACATACAGCAGCTGTAAAGCCACTGGTGCTGTGGATTTGCACCCACTGACAGCTAGGTGGAGATTGCTGAAACAGTTTTCAGCCAGCAGAGGGCATACACTTCCATCTGACTGCTCTGGGCTGGATTCAAACTGCAGTCTCTGGAGGCAAAACTACATCACGGGCTGAATTCTCTGGTCGGTTAGTGGGGGCGGGGCCCACTCGGTGACCTGTAAAATCACGTGCGGTGACATTGGGCGAGTGTCCTGACATCACTGGACATCATTTACACTTTCAGTTCAGCGGGTGTGTAGCCGAACTGTCAGAGGCCTATTAAGGCCATTTAAAACCTAATTAACTCAATTAAATGAGCTGTCCATCCAACCTTAAGGTTGTTGGGCAGGTGAAGAGCCCAGACGGCCTTTGCATTTTTCATGAAACCTCCTCCACGGGCGGGATGAGGTTCATGAAGTGTTTAAAATCTAATGAAATTTTTAAAATTACTTCTTTGACATGTCCCAGCTCATGTGACAGTGTCACATGAGGGGTCATGTTTTAAAAGTTTTTTTCTCCTTTATTTAAATTTACACATGTCAAACTAATCTCTGTGCTCTTTAGGAAATCCCCCCCACCTGCACAGGGAGCGCTCAGTGCTTCCAGGAGAATGTCATGATGGGCCGGCCTTAATTGGCCCTCTCATGTAAAATGGCAGCGCGGCCCCTATTGGGGGCGCTGGTCGGGTTCGTGCCCACTGCTCTCTGCCCCTGCACAACCCCCCTGATAGGGGGAACATTTTTCCCCATGTTAACTCATTGCAAGTTCTTGATAACAGAAACCATTCAACTTTGTATATTGTTTTGTTGTATTGCATAATTCACCAATTTCTGTTCTGTCATGTGAATCATGGGTGAATCTCTCATGTGCAATTATGCCCATCAATAGCCTGCTGCTGTTCTTTGGTGATTTTGCTAGATACTGGAAATCTTTTTTAACAATACCCACTTGGTTTCTTGTATCCAAAACAACAACTTTCTTTTTATCGGTTATTTTGACATACCATTTTGATAACAATGCTAAAATATTATCACAAACCCTAACACTTCAGTCCCATGCCTATCAAACTCCCCATCAATATTTGATGGTTGCATCCATGGTATTATGAGCCAAATTTACCATGCTATTGGGATTACATAATGTCAGAGCAACATTAGTGACCTCAGCCCAACCATCTTCAGCTGCTTCATCAATGATCTTCCCTCCATCATAAGGTCAGAAGTGGGGATGTTCGTTCATGATTGCACAATGTTCAGCACCATTTGCAACTCCTCAGATACTGAAGCAGTCCACGTACAAATGCAGCAAGACCTGGACAATATCCAGGCTTGGGCTGACAAGTAGCAAGTAACATTCATGCCACACAAGTGTCAGTCAATGACCATCTCCAACAAGAGAGAAACTAACCATCACCCTTTGATGTTCAGTGACATTACCATCACTGAATCCCCCACTATCAACATCCTCCGGGTTACCATTGACCAGAAATTGAACTGGACTAGCCACATAAATACTGTGGCTATTAGAGCAGGTCAGAGGCTAGGAATCCTGCAGCAAGAAACTTACCTCCTGGCTCCCCAAAGCCTGTCCACCATCTACAAGGCACAAGTTAACAATGTGATGGAATCCACTCCACTTGCCTAGTTGAGTGCAGCTCCCACAACACACAAGAAGCTTGACACTATCCAGGACAAAGCAGCCCCACTTGATTAGCACCACATCCACAAACATTCACTCCCTCCACCACCACAGTAGTAGCAGTGTGTACCATCTACAAGATGCACTGCAGGAATTCACCAAGGCTCCTTCAACAGCACCTTCCAAACGCACGACCACTACCATCTAGAAGGACAAGGGCAGCAGATACATGGGAACACCACCACCTGGAAGTTCCCCTCCAAGTCACTCATCATCCTGACTTGGAAATATATCGTCGTTCCTTCACTGTCGCTGGGTCAAAATCCTGGAACTCCCTCCCTAACAGCACTGTGGGTGTACCTACACCACATGGACTTCTGCGGTTCAAAAAGGCAGCTCACCATCATCTTCTCAAGGGCAATTAGGGATGGGCAATAAATCCTGGCCCAGCCAGCGAAGCTCACATCCTGTGAATGAATAAAAAATAACATTAACTTCAGAGATGGATAAAGGAAGTTAAATTATATTCAGTTAACATAAATGTTTAGAGAGATCTGATCTTCACTCCCATGCCTTCCAATTTGGGGTGAATTTGGGGCAGCTGGACTTGTGACTTCCTCACTGAATTTACCCAGCCAGCTTCACCTATGGGAATATAAATCATATTTCCTTGCTTAAAGCCATAACTCCTTTTTTATTCCACTCACAGGGCATAACAGTGGAATTAAAGATCAGATTTTCACATTGACATTGCAAGTGCAAATAACATCACAAGTGAAGCCCCACTCTATTTTCAGGCAGTTACTCAGTGCTCTATGTGTTAAACCCATCAGAGAACAAAGGTAATTCAGATTTTGACAACGACTATTCCTATAGACAGAAGTTGGAGTTCCCTGACAGCTACAAGCTCAAGCTAGTCTTCAATATTGAGCTGCTTTCTCTAACACTCTTCTCTGAGACAGTTGTCTGCCTAACTTAAAAGTACCAGGAGTATAGCAAATCCTGCCCACTTTACAGAATGAGTAGTATTGTTGGCATTTATATTTCAGGGGTAATACTCTGACTTGATTCTTCCCTCTGTGGGCCTTACCCCTTTATTTTCTGAGCATGTACCTCAGAACTTTTGTCATTCATTGCAATTAAATTCATTTCAATTAAAAGGATAACTGCCAAAATGAGGTATGTTTACTTCTGACTCAGGGAACATCCTAATGTTCAGTTAGTCATGTATTCCAATATCTCAATGACCCTAATTATATTGAATGAATGTTTGCATGGCAGCAAATAATTTTTATCTACAGGTCTGAAAGTTTTTTTTATTTGTCCTGAGGATTCGGTAAGGTTAGTATTTGTTGCCCATCTCTAGTTGCCCTTGAGAAGGTGGTGGTGAGCTGCCTTCTTGAACTGCTGCAGCCCACGTGGTGTAAGTACATCCACAGTGCTGTAAGGAAGGGAGTTGCAGGCTTTTGACCCAGTGACAGTGAAGGAATAGTGATATAGTTCCAAGTAAGGCTGGTGTCTACTTGGTGGGGGATTCACACACTATTTAGTAACACACAAAAAAACTATAACATTTGAAATTTAATGATCAATAGTTCTCTCTCTCCTGTTAAAGTGATAGAACACACTCCTTTGAGTCAAAATGTCATGAGTTTAAGACCCATGCCATAGCCTTGAACAAATAATCCAGATTAGCACGAGTGTTATACTGAGGGAGTGCTGCACAATTGGAGATGCTGTGGTTTAGAGTCTAAATTAAACCGAAACCCCGTCTGCCCTCTCAAATGGACACAAAAGATTTCATGGTGCTATTCATCTGTTCTGTATCTGTACTGACCAATATTTATCCCCTAATTACCACCATCTAAAACAGGTTACCTGGTCATTTACCACATTGCTGTTTCTGGAACATTGCTGTGCACAGATTGGTTGTTGCATTTTCCTACATTAAACGGAAGCAACACTTCATTGGCTGTAAACGTTTCTGAATGTCCTAAAAATCATTATTGAAATGAAAGTCCTTTCATTTTAAAACCATAGAGCTAAAAATGTATGTCCCTCTCAGTGAACCAATATGCTTTATAAATAACCATGGACAAAATGAAATAGGATGCATTCTGAACACCACCTGTTTGGACTGATAGCAAGTCATTCATACTGATGTATCATATCAATTTTGCAGTCATATGGAAGATTACAAAACTGGATACAGAATAAAATAAATGATCCAGCATGGAGTAAGTTTCCTTTCCCCTACTATCCAATTTACACCCAATCCCATTACTTGGACATATTGTTGTATCTATGCCTAAATGTACATATAACTGAGGGGACAGAGCTGTTTTTCATTTCATACGATAATCGCGTTAAATCAGGAGTGACAGGTTTGACCCTTGGGTGCTGAATATTGTGCTTGGACATTCTTGTTTTAAAGGTTTTCTGAAGCCTGGATCAGTGCTCTCATCAGCTGACAGCTTTCTCCTTCTGTGCATCAGTCAGTACTCTCCCCTCAAGCTCAACTGTCCAGCCCCTGCTCAAAATGGTAAATACTGACTGTCATATTGAACATAGCCGGTCATAAATATAGAAAATACTTTTGAAGCTGGTTAAAGCAGCTTTGTGGACAATACCATTTTCAGTTAACACCAAATCTTGAATCTTGCCAAGTGTTCTGTGTCAGTCGTCATTCAGCCTATGTTGTAGCTATGGCAACTGCAATATAGCTTATTGCGATAATAGAAATGTTATGGATATTTATCTCTGACGCATTTATTATTTAGACATTTAGCAGCGACCTTTGTCCGATGTACACTATATACTTAACTTATACCTTACATGTGCATTTGACTTATTTCAAAATGAGAAATATAAGTTTGGATATTTGGGGATGTGCTGCATGAACCAGAGACTCTGATTTGGTTACTGTTAGCCTGAGGACAGAGAACCTCATCCGGGGACTGCCCTGCAAAATGGTTTCTCAGGGTCACCTACTTTAAGATCAATTGGCTTGGACTCCTTCTGGCTGACAGTCCTGCCATGGGACAGTTTCTTCAGCCAGAAAAATTGTGTAGCTGGGGGAATTCCCAGAGATGCAAACTGATGCGAGCGTGGTGCACAGGGTGTGGAATTCAGATGGATGGTGATCAGCCTACGAGTAAACAAGGCTGTGGACTTCAGGTGTGGAGCTAGTGCAGTCGTCCAACTCCAAGCTCCCTGAACTGCAAGATTCAAATAGGCTAAACCTGTGGAATAAGAAGTAAGGAATGACTGGCACTTTGGGACAGTCTTGCAAATTTATATTTTCAATTCAATTATCAAAAATGTAACAAGGTGCCCACCCCTGCAAACCTTGCAGAGTCTGTGCTCACAAAATAAACTATCAGTCTGTTATTCCACATACTGGAGCCTAACATACAGCCCACAAACATGTTCACACAATGATCATCCCAAATTTTTATATCACAGGAACATTCCATACAATATGTGTGGGTCTGAGGAATGCTGGCTCTGCGCAGTCCACATAACTTTTGGAAAGGTTAGCACTGTGTGTATCTATACCTCTAGGCAGTCTAATCAGAAGCCCTTTGCAGTGCACAGTTCTGAGGACTGTGACCAGTTTGAGCTATCAGTACTTCGCAGGACTATCGGCAGTGTGTGATTCCTTTAATTCTAATGATTTCTTAGCATGCAGGCCCATGCCCATTGTGAATAGCTCTGAGCATGACTTACTTTATACAACAGCAACTCTCAACACTATAGATACTGAATTATGCCTATAGTTTTCATTACCACTCTTTCCAGTATTTGTTGTTTCAAGTGCTGCTCCTATTAAATGGGGTCAAATTACAGCTTCTAACAATATGTTGACAGTGCAATGTCATATCATACCTCTGAGCATTCCGTGTTGTTAATACTTCTTAGCATTGCAAACAGATGTTGTCACTAATCACAGCCATAACTTCAGACCAATTCCTCTTCCCTCTGTTTTTACAGTATTGTTCTTTGCAAGTGGAACATGTGTTCACAGTTTCGAACAAATTGGTTTTAATTCAATTTTGCCAATAAGTCTGTCATACTCCAAAATGTTTTAGGCCATATATACTCAGTGACACTGCCATTTTCCATGCTTAATTTCTGTTTTTACAGAATTCTTATATTTTACAATTAGACTATTTTACAATAACTTCCTTTTCCATCCCTGTTTTTGTCATATTTCTTTTAGCAGATGAACACTTGGGTTAGAATTCAAGCAAATACATACAGGTGGTACTCTAAGTTAGGAGCATCCACAAACGACTGGAAAATATCAAGTAACTTGGAATCAGCCAAAATGAGGACAAAAAACATTTATTGAACTAAATTGTAAGGCAAGGTTCCCAGACTTTGACGAGGGGGGAGGAGGAGGGGGGTGGGGTGGTTTGGTGGGGGTGAAGGTTGGTGGGGGCTTCATGCCATGATAACATAGTTATTGATGAGGGAGAGAGAGGGTAGAATGCATGTTAGAATATTATTTATCTGGTTAATGGTCAGCTCTTGTCTGTTCTCCTCGCTATACTTACATTCCCATAGGGCAGAATTTTCATCCCTGCACTTGCAGTGGCAGGTACCCGACTATGGTGAGTAAATGGTCTATTAAGGGCTACTGTCAGAGGCTGTGTGGAATTTTACAGTACGCTTGAGACCCTCTTGCCAGTGCCAGATTGTGGAGAGTGCAGCATGCCACCACTATCAGTGACACCCACTCTGGGGTGTATTGTAGTGCACCCCCTGAATGGTCCAGGCATCGGAAGTGCATCTTGAGATGATCTATAGTCCTCTCTACCACTGCCCTTGAGGCATGACTCCTATCGTACCACTGCTCTACCTCTGTTCTTGGATGGTGGAAAGGCGTCATGAGCTGCTTTCTCAGGGGATAGCCCTTGTCACCCAGCAGCCATCCATCTAATCAGGCTGGAGCACTGAAGAGCCTCGGTGCCTGGGAGTGCCTTATGATGTAAGCATTGTGGGAGCTGCCTGGGTACCTTGCACAGACTTGTAGAATCTGCATCCTGTGGTCACTCACTACCTGCACGTTCATGGAGTGGAAGCCCTTCCTGTTAACAAAGGCACCGGACTGACCCACTGGGTTCTTGATGGCCACAAGTGTGCATTTGATGGCACCCTGGTCACGGGGCAACCCAGTGATCGCTGTAAAGCCTCTGGCTTGCTCTGCCTGACTGGTCTCCTCCGTATGGTAAAGAATAAAGGTCATAACCTGCCTGAACACAGCTTCTGTCACCATCTTGGCCCAACTGTGGACAGATCCCCCACTGACCCCTGGAAAGAGCCAGAGGCGTTCAGCACCACTGGCATGGGGTGTCCACCCACACAGTTGGAGCTGATCTCAGGCCTGATCTCAGGCTCAATCATCTGACAGATGGAGGTCACAGTCTCCCTTGAGAGGTGAAAGCTCCTTCGGCATTGCTCCTCAGTCATATTGAGGTAGCTGCATCGCTGTCTGTAAAGCCTGGCAGCAGGATAGTGGCATCTTCTGCAGCCCCTTCCACCTTTGACTACCTGCTGGCCCTGCATCCCTTGTGCCTGCGCCTCTCCCTCCACAGGTCGCTCCCCTGGAAACTGCATTGGGACACCCAGCCTCCTGCCCCTTGTGCCCCTCTCTCCTCCTCAGAGAAGGTGCCACCAGTGGAGACCATAATCCCCATTACCAGGATAATGGAAGGCTGTCTGATACCTGGAAGGGTCTACATGGTCTGAATCATCCGGGGGCCTTGGGGATGCCAATAAGTCCTGAAATGAGGCCTGGAAATGTTAACAATGAAGGCTCAAACAGAGATGAAGCTATCAAGTACCAATAAGTCACCAGCAGCAAACTATCTACCAACTCCTCACTATTCACGTTGGCAATGCTGCTGACACTTTGTATCCTGCCCTTGGATGAGGTTTAGCAAATTTTCAGCTGCTTGGCTGCCTTGTTGCCCATTTTACCCGTGCGACAATTGCGAAATTGTACGGGCAATGGAAAACACAGTTAATTGCTTCTTTAATAGCCTTAACTGGCCTTGTAATTGATGGCGGTTGCGCTTTGAGTCCCGTGCACACCCGCCGACTGAAATATCACGCGGGATGCTCACCCGATGTCATCACACGCTCTTTAACGCTCAAGCAGGTCGGGCTCAGCAGAAAATTCTGTCCAGAGATTTTTATTAATTTTAATTGAATATGAGCTGAACAAAGCTTTCCTATGACAAGCCCCAACTGTGAAAAACAAATAATGTGAAAGACGACTGAACAGTTGCATCAATGTTTTCCTTTTCCAAACAAGCCTGAGTTTCTTTAATGTGGAAGTATCAGTTTCTCCCAAGATCATTTTCTTGTGCAATTCAAACCAAAACTTATTGAAGCTGGGGAAGATACCCAGAGGATTTAGAAGTTGTTTGAAGTCGAGATTGATTTGCGTTTGAAATTCTCCAAAATCAAACCAGAATTCCACAGATTGCAAACAAGAGCTCCTCCTACTCATTAATTAGGGTGAGACTATAAATGTTCTGCTAGTTCTGGTATGATAGCCAAGTGGTTATGGTACTGGGCTTGTAACCCCAAGATCAATAGTTCAAATCTCATCATGGCAAATTATGAAATAGTGTAATTTCATCTGAAACAGATGAAAACATGTTTGTACTTGAAAGAGTTACAAATGTTTTGATGTGTTTCAGTGTATTCTTCAGCAGGTGATAATGTGCCACTTATACTGCTTCTACTCTCAAATATCCCAGAAAATAAAACCCTCTTTATGCAAATTATTGTTTCTTAGAAAAGGGAGGCATGAATGAGGTGGTTAACAAAAAAAGTTGGTAACCCTCTGTTGAAAGAGATTTAATATACTACAGCAGCCAAAGGGAGAACTCTATCAAAGTGAAACCTAAAGGAGTAGGAAAGTCCAAGGTTTGTTTTCAAATTCCCATTTGAACTTGAAAAACAATAGCCAAACAACCCAACCTCATGGGATACTGTCCATCAATGAAGCCTAGGGGTTACACCAGAGGCAGGGAGCCCTCACCTTGGGGTAGTTGTGACATTGGCTGTTATTGTTTTCATACGTTCACACTTTTCCATTGGACAACAGTGTGAAACAGTGGACGGATTCACAGGCCGATTAACAGTCTGGCAAGAGGCAACCTGAACACTGCTTCCATGGCTGTAATTACTTTTGTGCTGATTGATAGGGTGGTTTGTTTTGTACAGGGCAAAGTTTTAAAGGCTTCTACATATTCACATGAGGCAGAGGGGTTGGGAGGAGGTGGGGAAAGGCACTCACACAATATGAGTATCCCATATCATCCTGGAGTTCAGAGCTGAAGCTCTGGGCCAGCATTTTTAGTTCATTGGGCAGGCACACGCCCGACCTGAACAAGAGTGAAGTGATGTGCATTGGCATCGGGCGAGCGAGCCAACGTCATTGTACATTTGCGCAATACTCGACAGGAACGCACAGGACTCGGCAGCACGCTAGCCGACAACTAAAAAGCTTATTAAGGCCATTAACAATCTAATTGAATTAAGTTTTTCACTGCCCGTCCAACCTTACAGTTGGCGGGCAGGCAAAGAGGACATGTGGCCATTGCATTTTTTGCAAAACCTTATGCACAGGCAGGATAAGGTTTCAATCCGTCATTAAAATAAAAAAAATTTCAGCAACTTCTAACATTTCCCTGCTCGTGACAGAGTCTCACGAGGGGACATGTTTTTTAACATCCTTAAATGTTTTACTTTTAATTTTTTATATCTTTATGCTTGAAGCTCCCGGCTCACACCCCCCCTCCCCACCCCCCCACCACTCCCCCTGCACCCCCCCCACCCCCACCCACACAGGCAGTGCTGAGGGCTGCAGCACATGTTTCACGCTGGGCGGGCCTTAATTGGCCACCAACGTGACATTGCGGCCTGGCCCTGACTGCGGGTGACGATTGGCTTACTGACCGCTCCCATCCTCCCGTGTCGAGCCCGCCCAACATGGTAAAAATTCCGGCCCTGGTCTCCATTCTCAAGGACTGAATGGAGTGGGGCTTGAATGCTACACCTTCTGACTAAGGGGTGTGGATGCTATCGCTATGCCAAAGATTCTCCCTATATATCTGATTAGGGTTTTTTTTGTCACTGTAGGGGACTGAATTTCTAATAGTATTGGAGGGGAATCTTATGCAGTGCTTTTGTGTTCCAGTTGATTATTGTAGCATCTTTCAAACCTTGCCAAGAACAATATTTGACTGAACAACCATAATCAAAACTCCGACTGTGTGTGTGCATGAGCATGTGTGTGCGTGTGTGTTTGATGTGAAAGCTTTGAGATATTGTTTGCTGACAGATAATGAAGGGTAAGTAGAATGAGAACAGAGATGCAGATAATCAATACAAATTTACAACTGGTACCTACCCCCTAGCATCCTCATCTCTGACTTCCACAATTACTTTCATTCTCCAATTCTTCCTTCACTGGGAGTGAGACAGGGTTATGAGGGTTCTACCACCTGCCACTAATTTCACTCTGATGTTATGGCCTGAATTTTACACTTGGTGCAGGAGCATGATTGGCGGGTCCTGAAGCGAATTTGATAGGGTTAGGGGTTAGGGTTAGAGTTAGGATTAGGGTTAGAGTTAGGGCTGAGGTTAGGGTTAGGGTTAGTTTGGCGTTGGGGTTATGGTTGGGGTTAGGGTTTAGGGGTTACGGTTAGGGTTAGTGGTTAGGGTTACGGATTAGGGTTAGGGTAAATGATAGGGTTAAGGTTAGGGGTTAGGGGTTAGTGTTAGGCATAGGGTTAGGGTTAACGGTATGGGGTTGGGGTTAGGTTTTGTTTTAGGTTTAATGTTAGGTTTAGGGTTGGGGTTAGATTTAAGGTTATGCTTTCCGTTTGGGTTAGTGCTTAGGGTTTAGGGTTAAGGGCTAGTGTATAGGTTTGGGTTAGGGTCACGGTTCGGGTCAGCATCAGGGTAGGGTTAGGTTTAGGGTTAGTGTATAGGGTTTAGTGTTAGGATTAGGGGTTGGGGTTAGGGTTATGGTTAGGGTAAGGGTTAGGGTTAGGGATTAGTGTTAGGGCTAGGGTTAGAGTTAGGGTCACGATCAGGGTCAGGGCCATGGTTAGGTCTAGGGCTAGAGTTAGGATTAGGGTTGGTGTTAGGTCTAGGGTTAGGATTAGGGTTCGGGTTAGGGATTAGGTTTAGGGTTAGGAATAGGGTTAAGGTGAGGGTAAGTGTGAGGGTGAGGGTGAGGGTTAGGGTTAGGGTTTAGGGTTAGTTTAAGGGTTACGGGTTAAAGATTGGTGTTAGGTTTAGGGTTGACGTTGGTGTTGGGCTCGGTGTCGGGTTCAGTGTTAGCTTCAGGGTCGTGGTCAGGGTCAGGTCAGGGTCAAGTTCAGGGTAGCGTTAGGGTTAGGGTTAGGGTTTAGTGTTAGGGTTAGTGTTAGTGTACATTCGGGTTAGGCTTAGTTTTAAGGTTAAGGTTAGGGGTTAGGCTTTGACTTAGGCTTAGTGTTAGTGTTTGGTTTTGGGGTAGGGTTGGTGTTATCGTTTAGGGGTTAGGGTTAGGGTTAGGTTTAGAGTTAGGGTTAGGGTTCGCGTTTAGAGGTTAGGGTTAGGGTTAGGGTTAGGGTTAGGTTTAGGGCTAGGGTTAGGGTTAACGTTTAGGGGATAGGGTTGGGTTAGAGTTAGGGTTATGGGTTAGGGTTACATTAAATGATAGGGTTAGCGTTAGGGACTGGGGTTTGGGTTAGGGTCAGGTTAAGGCTCAGGGTCAGTGTCAGGGCCAGGGTTTGGGCTCGGGCTAGGGATAGAGTTAGTTTTAGGGTTAGTGTTAGGGTTAGAGTTAGGGTTAGAGTTAGGGCTAGAGTTATGGTTTGTGTTTAGGGAATAGGGTTGTGTTAGGGTAAAGGTTAGGGTAATGGGTTAGGCTTGCAGTAAGTGATAGGGTTTGCGTTAGGTATTTGGATTTTGGTTAGGGTCAGTGTAAGGTTCAGGGTCAGTGTTAGGGCCAAGATTTGGGCTAGGGTAGGGCTCGATTTAGGGTGAGTCTCAGTGTTAGGGCTAGGGTAATGTCTAGGGTTAGTGTTAGGGTTAGGGCTAGAGTAATGTCTAGGGTTAGGGTTAGGGTTAGGGTTAGTATTAGGACTAGAGTAATGTCTAGGGTTAGGGTTAGGGTTAGGGTTAAGATTTGGGTGAGGGTTAGCGTGAGGGTTAATGTTAAGGTTAGGAGTTAGAGTTAGTTTAAGGGTTAGGAGTTAGTGGTTAGGTGTTCGTGTTAGGTTTGGGGTTGTGGTCGGTGTGAGGATCAGGGCCAGTGTCGTGATGGGGGTCAGGGTCAGGGTTAGGGAAGTGTTAGTGTTAGGGTAAGGGGAAGGGGTTAGGGCTGGGGTTAGGGTTAGGAGTTAGGGTTAGGGTAATCTTAGGGTTAGGGATTAGGTTTAGGGCTAGGGTTAGGTTCTGGCTCAGCGTCAGGGTCAGGGCCAGGTTTGGGCTAGTGCTAGGTCTAGAGTTAGGGTTAGGGTTAGCTTTTGGGCTAGAGTTAGGCCTAGGGTTAGGGTTACGATTTAGGTTTAGGGTTAGGGATAGGGTTAGGTTGACTGTGAGTGTGAGGTTTAATTTTAGCATTAGGGTTAATGGTTAGGGTTAGTTTAAGGGTTAGGATTAGGGGTTATTGTTTGCATTAGGGTTGGTGTTGGGGTTGGGGTCGGTCTCGGAATCGGAGTCAGGGACGTATTTGGGGTCAGGGTCAGGGAAGGGTTAGGGTTATGTTTAGGGTTAGGGTTTAGTGTTAGGGTTAGTGTTAGGGTTAGAGTCAGTGTTTAAGGTTAAGGCTAGGGGTTATGTTTAGGCTTAGAGTTAGGATAAGGTGTTAGGGATAGTTTTAGGTTCAGGGTTAGCGCTAGGAATAGGGCTAGGGCTAGGGCTAGGATTAAGGATTATGGTTGGGTTTAGGTTTAGGGTCAGGCTCAGGGTTAGGGTAAGGGTTAGGGTAAGGGTAAGGGTTAGGGTTAGGGTTAGTGTTAGTGGTTAGGGTTAAGAGTTAGGGTTAGGGTTAGTGTTAGGGTAAGTGTTAGGGTTTGGGTTCTTGTTAGGGATTAGGTTTAGTGGTTAGGGTTCGGGTTACGGTTAGAGTTAGGTGTTAGGTTTAGGGTTAAGGTTCTGGGTTAGGGTTAGGTTTATGGTTACGGTTAGAGACCAGGGTTAAGGCTAGGGTTTAGGGTTAGTATTAGGGTTTAAGGTTAAGTTTAGGGTTGGTGTTGGGGTTGGATTTAGGGTTAGGGTTTAGGGTTAGGGTTAGGTTTAGGGCTATGGGTTAGGGTTAGGATTAGGGTTAGGGTTAGGGGATTGTGTTAAGGCTAAGGATTAGGCTTAGGGTTTGTTTTAAGTGTTAGTGTTAGGGTTAGGGTAATTGTTAAGGGTTAGGATTGTTGTTAGCCTTAAGGTTAGTGTTCGGGTTAGGGTTGGTTTTAGGGTTAGTGTTACTTTTAATGTTTAGGATTAGGGTTAGTGTTAGCATTAAGGGTTAGGGTTTCTCTTAGAGTTAAGTGTTATGGTTAGGGTGAAGTGTTAGGGTTAGGGTTTGGACTAATGGTTAGGGTTATGGTTAGGGGTATGGGGTTGGGGTTAGGTTTCGTTTTAGGTTTAATGTTAGGTTTAGGGTTAGGGGTTAGATTTAAGGTTAGGCTTTCCATTTGGGTTAGTGCTTAGGGTTTAGAGTTAAGGGCTAGTATATAGGTTTGGGTTAGGGTCACGGTCTGGGTCAGCATCAGGGTAGGGTTAGGTTTAGGGTTAGTGTATAGGGTTTAGTGTTAGGATTAGGGGTTGTGGTTAGGGTTATGGTTAGGGTAGGTGTTAGGGTTAGTGATTAGTGTTAGGGCTAGGGTTCGAGTTATGGTCACGGTCAGGGTCAGGGCCAGGGATATGTCGCGGCTAGAGTTAGGATTAGGGTTGGTGTTAGGTCTAGAGTTAGGGTTAGGGTTCGGGTTAGGGGTTAGGTTTAGGGTTAGGAATAGGGTTAAGGTGAGGGTAAGTGTGAGGGTGAGGGTGAGGATTAGGGTTAGGGTTTAGCGTTAGTTTAAGGGTTACGGGTTAAAGATTGGTGTTAGAGTTAGGGTTGACGTTGTTGTTGGGCTCAGTGTCGGGTTCAGTGTTAGCTTCAGGGTTGTGGTCAGGGTCAGGTCAGGGTCATGTTCAGGGTAGTGTTAGGGTTAGGGTTAGGGTTTATTGTTAGGGTTAGTGTTAGTGTACATTCGGGTTAGGCTTATGTTTAGGGTTAAGGTTAGGGGTTAGGCTTAGGCTTCGGCTTAGGGTTAGGGTTAGGGTTTGGTTTTGGGTTAGGGTTGGTGTAATCGTTTAGGGGTTCGGGTTAGGGTTAGGTTTAGGGTTGGGTTAGGGTTAGCGTTTAGAGGTTAGGCTAAGTGTTAGGGTTAGGGTTAGGTTTAGGGCTAGGGTTAGGGTTAACGTTTAAGGGATAGGGTTGGGTTAGGGTTAGGGTTATGGGTTAGGGTTACAGTAAGTGATAGGGTTAGCGTTAGGGGTTGGGGTTTGGGATAGGGTCAAGGTAAGGTTCAGGGTCAGGGTCAGGGCCAGGGTTTGGGCTAGGGCTAGGGATAGAGTTAGGTTTAGGGTTAGTGTTAGGGTTAGGGTTATGGTTAGCATTTAGGGAATAGGGTTGTGTTAGTTTTAGGGTTAGGGTAATGGGTTAGGCTTACAGTAATTGATAGGGTTAGCGTTAGGTGTTGGGATTTTGGTTAAGGCCAGTGTAAGGTTCAGGGTTAGTGTTAGGGCCAAGATTTGGGCTAGGGTAGGGCTCAATTTAGGGTGAGGGTTCGTGTTAGGTCTAGAGCAATATCTCGGGTTAGTGCTAGGGTTAGGGCTAGAGTAATGTCTAGGGTTAGGGTTAGGGTTAGGGTTAGTGTCAGTGCTAGAGTAATGTTTAGGATTAGGGTTAGGGTTAGGCTTAAGATTTGGGTGAGGGTTAGCGTGAGGGTTAATGTTAAGGTTAGGAGTTAGAGTTAGTTTAAGGGTTAGGGGTTAGTGGTTAGGTGTTAGTGTTAGGGTTGCTGTCGGGGTCGGTGTTGGGATCAGGGCCAGGGTCGTGATGGGGGTCAGGGTCAGGGTTAGGGAAGTGTTAGTGTTAGGGGAAGGGGTTCGGGATTTGGGCTAGGGGTTAGGGTTTAGGGTTAGGGTTATTGATAGGGTTAGAGTCAGTGTTTAAGGTTAAGGCTAGGGGTTAGATTTTGGCTTAGAGTTAGGATAAGGTGTTAGGGATAGGTTTAGGGTCAGGGTTAGCGCTAGGAATAGGGCTAGGGCTAGGGCTAGGATTAAGGGTTATGGTTGGGTTTAGGGTTAGGGTCAGGCTCAGGGTTAGTGGTTAGGGTTAGGGTAACGGTTAGGGTTAGTGTTAGGGTTAGGGTTAGTGTTAGTGATTAGGGTTAAGGGTTAGGGTTCGGGTTAGGGTTAGGGTAAGTGTTATGTTTAGGGTTAAGGTTATGGGTTAGGGTTATGTTTATTGTTACGGTTAGAGACCAGGGTTAAGGTTAGGGGTTAGGGTCAGTATTAGGGTTTAGGGTTAAGTTTAGGGATGGTGTTGGGGTTGGGGTTAGGGTTAGGGTTAGGTTTATGGCTCTGGGTTAGGGTTAGGATTAGGTTTAGGGTTAGGGGTTTGTGTTAAGGCTAAGGATTAGGCTTAGGGTTTGTTTTAAGTGTTAGTGTTAGGGTTAGGGTAATGGTAAAGGGTTAGGATTGTGGTTAGCCTTAAGGTTAGTGTTCGGGTTAGGGTTGGTATTAGGGTTAGTGTTAGTTTTAAGGGTTAGGGTTAGGGTTATTGTTAGCATTAAGGGTTAGGGTTACTCTTTGGGTTAAGCTTTATGGTTAGGGTGAAGTGTTACGGTTAGGGTTTGGACTAATGGTTAGGGTTATGGTTGGGGGTATGGGGTCGGGGTTAGGTTTCGTTTTAGGTTTAATGTTAGGTTTAGGGTTAGGGGTTAGATTTAAGGTTAGGCTTTCTGTTTGGGTTAGTGCTTAGGTTTTAGGGTTAAGGGCTAGTGTTTGGGTTAGGGTCACGGTCCGGGTCAGCATCAGGGTAGGGTTAGTTTTACGGTTAGTATATAGGGTTCAGTGTTATGATTAGGGGTTGGTGTTAGGGTTATGGTTAGGGTAAGGGTTAGGGTTAGGGATTAGTGTTAGGGCTAGGGTTAGAGTTAGGGTCACGGTCAGGGTCAGGGCCATGGTTAGGTCTAGGGCTAGAGTTAGGATTAGGGTTGGTGTTAGGTCTAGGGTTAGGGTTAGGGTTCGGGTTAGGGGTTAAGTTTAGGGTGAGGAATATGGTTAAGGTGAGGGTAAGTGTGAGGGTGAGGGTTAGGGTTAGGGTTCGGGTTAGGGGTTAGGTTTAGGGTTAGGAAAGGGTTAAGGTGAGGGTAAGTGTGAGGGTGAGGGTGAGGATTAGGGTTTGGTTTTAGGGTTACTTAAGGGTTACGGGTTAAAGATTGGTGTTAGGGTTAGTATTGACGTTGGTGTTGGGCTCAGTGTCGGGTTCAGTGTTAGCTTCAGGGTCTTGGTCAGCGTCAGGTCAGGGTCAAGTTCAGGGTAGTGTTTGGGTTAGGGTTAGGGTTTAGTGTTAGGGTCAGTGTTAGTGTACCTTCGGGTTAGGCTTAGGTTTAGGGTTAAGGTTAGGGTTTAGGCTTTGGCTTCGGCTTAGGGTTAGGGTTAGGGTTTTGTTTTGGGTTAGGGTTGGTGTTATCATTTAGGGTTTTCGGGTTTGGGTTAGGTTTAGGGTTAGGGTTAGGTTTAGCGCTTAGAGGTTAGGGTTAGGGTTAGGGTTAGGGTTAGGTTTAGGGCTAGGTTTAGGGTCTGGGTCAGCGTCAGGGTCAGGGTCAGGTTTAGGGTTAGTGCTAGGTCTAGTGGTAGTGTTAGGGTTAGGTTTTGGACCAGGGTTATGTCTAGGTTTAGAGTTAGGATTAGGATTGGTGTTAGGTCTAGGGTTAGGCTTAGGGTTCGGGTTAGGGGTTAGGTTTTGGGTTAGGAATATGGTTAAGGTGAGGGTAAGTGTGAGGGTGAGGGTGAGGGTTAGGGTTAGGGTTTAGGGTTACTTTAAGGGTTATGGGTTAAAGATTGGTGTTAGGGTTCGGGTTGACGTTGGTGTTGGGCTCGGTGTCGGGTTTAGTGTCAGGTTCAGGGTCATGGTTAGGGTCAGGTCAGGGTCAAGTTCAGGGTAGTGTTAGGGTTAGTGTTAGTGTACATTCGGGTTAGGTTTAGGTTTAGGGTTAAGGGTAGGGGTTAGGCTTAGTCTTAGGCTTAGGGTTAGGGTTAGGGTTTGATTTTGGGTTAGGGTTGGTGTTATCGTTTGGGTGTTAGGGTTAGGGTTAGGTTTAGGGTTAGGGTTAGCGTTTATAGGTTAGGGTTAGGGTTAGGTTTAGGGCTAGGGTTAGGGTTATCGTTTAGGGGATAGGGTTGGGTTAGGGTTAGGGTTATGGGTTAGGGTTACAGTACGTGATAGGGTTAGCGTTCGGGGTTGGGGTTTGGGTTAGGGTCAGGCTAAGGTTCAGCGTCAGGGTCAGGGCCAGGGTTTGGGCTAGGGATAGGGATAGAGTTAGGTTTATGGTGAGTGTTAGGGTTACGGTTAGGGTTGGGGTTAGTGCTAGGGTTATGGTTTGCGTTTAGGAGATAGGGTTGTGTTATGGTTAGGTTTAGGGTAATGGGTTAGGCTTACAGTAAGTGATAGGGTTAGCGTTAGGTGTTGGGATTTTGGTTAGTGTCAGTGTAAGATTCAGGGTCAGTGTAAGGGCCAAGATTTGGGCTAGGTTAGGGCTCAATTTAGGGTGAGGGATAGTGTTATGGCTAGAGTAATGTCTAGTGTTAGGGTTAGGGTTAGGGTTAGTGTTAGGACTAGAGTAATGTCTAGGGTTAGGGTTAGGGTTAGGGTTAGTGTTAGGACTAGAGTAATGTCTAGGGTTAGTGTTAGGGTTAGGGTTAAGTTTTGGGTGAGGGTTAGTGTGAGGGTTAATGTTAAGGTTAGGGTTAGGGTTAAGGCTAGGGTAATCTTAGGGTTTGGGATTAGCTTTCCGGCTAGGGTTAGGTTCTGGGTCAGCGTCAGGGTCAGTGCCAGGTTTGGGCTAGTGCTAGGTCTAGAGTTAGGGTTAGGGTTTAGGGTTAGGGTTAGGTTTAGGGCTATGGTTTAGGGTTAGGATTAGGTTTAGGGTTAGGGGTTAGTGTTAAGGCTAAGGATTAGGGTTAGGGTTAGGTTTAAGTGTTAGTGTTAGGGTTTGGGTAATGGTTTAGGGTTAGGATTTTGGTTAGTCTTAAGGTTAGTGTTCGGGTTAGGGTTGGTTTTAAGGTTAGTGTTACTTTTAAGGGTTAGGATTAGGGTTAGTGTTAGCGTTAAGTGTTAAGGTTACTCTTAGGGTTAATTGTTATGGTTAGGGTTAAGTGTTATGGTTAGGGTGAAGCGTTAGGGTTAGGGTTTGGACTAATGGTTAGGGGTATGGGGTTGGGGTTAGGTTTCGTCTTAAGTTTAATGTTAGGTTTAGGATTAGGGGTTAGATTTAAGGTTAGGCTTTCCGTTTGGGTTAGTGCTTAGGGTTTAGGGTTAAGGGCTAGTGTATAGGTTTGGGTTAGGGTCACGGTCTGGCTCAGCATCAGGGTAGGGTTAGGGTTAGGGTTAGTGTATAGGGTTTAGTGTTAGGATTAGGGGTTGGGGTTAGGGTTATGGTTAGGGTAAGAGTTAGGGTTAGGGATTAGTGTTAGGGCTAGGGTTAGAGTTAGGGTCACAGTCAGGGTCAGGGCCAGGGTTAGGTCTAGGGCTAGAGTTAGGATTAGGGTTGGTGTTAGGTCTAGGGTTAGGATTAGGGTTCGGGTTAGGGGTTAGGTTTAGGGTTGACGTTGGTGTTGGGCTCGGTGTCTGGTTCAGTGTCAGGTTCAGGGTCGTGGTCAGGGTCAGGTCAGGGTCAAGTTCAGGGTAGTGTTATGGTAAGGGTTAGGGTTTCGTGTTAGGGTTAGTGTTAATGTACATTTGGGTTAGGCTTAGGTTTAGGGTTAAGGTTAGAGGTTAGGCTTCGACTTAGGCTGAGGGTTAGGTTTAGGGTTTGTTTTTGGGTTAGGGTTGGTGTTATCGTTTAGGTGTTAGGGTTAGGGTTAGGTTTAGGGTTAGGGTTAGGGTTAGCATTCATAGGTTTGGGTTAGGGTTAGGGTTAGGGCTAGGGTTAGGGTTAGCATTTAGGGGTTAGGGTTGGGTTCGGGTTAGGGTTATGGGTTAGCGTTACTGTAAGTGATAGGGTTAGCGTTCGGGGTTGGGGTTTGGGTTAGGGTCAGGGCCAGGGTTTGGGCTAGGGCTAGGGATAGAGTTAGGTTTAGGGTGAGTGTTAGGGTTACGGTTAGGGTTGGGGTTATTGCTAGGGTTATGGTTAGCGTTTAGGGGATAGGGTTGTGTTATGGTTAGGTTTAGGGTAATGGGTTAGGCTTACAGTAAGTGATAGGGTTAGCGTTAGGTGTTGGGATTTTGGTTAGTGTCAGTGTAAGGTTCAGGGTCAGTGTTAGGGCCAAGATTTGGGCTAGGTTAGGGCTCAATTTAGGGTGAGGGATAGTGTTATGGCTAGAGTAATGTCTAGGGTTAGGGTTAGGGTTAGGGTTAGTGTTAGGACTAGAGTAATGTCTAGGGTTAGTGTTAGGGTTAGGGTTAAGTTTTGGGTGAGGGTTAGCATGAGGGTTAATGTTAAGGTTAGGGTTAGGGTTAGGGTTAGGGTTAGGGCTAGGGTAATCTTAGGGTTTGGGATTTGTTTTCGGGCAAGGGTTAGGTTCTGGGTCAGCGTCAGGGTAAGGGCCATGTTTGGGCTAGTGCTAGGTCTAGAGTTAGGTTTAGGGTTAGGTTTTGGGCTAGGGTTAGGCCTAGGGTTAGGGTTAGGGTTACGATTTAGGTTTAGGGTTAGGGATAGGGTTAGGTTGACTTTGAGTGTGAGGGTTAGTTTTAGCATTAGGGTTAATGGTTAGGGTTAGTTTAAGGGTTAGGAGTTAGGGGTTATTGTTTGCATTAGGGTTGGTGTTGGGGTTGGGGTCGGTGTTGGAATCGGAGTCAGGGACGTACTCGGGGTCAGGGTCAGGGAAGGGTTAGGGTTAGGTTTAGGGTTAGGATTTAGGTTAGGGTTAGTGTTAGGGTTAGAGTCAGTGTTTAAGTTTAAGGCTAGGGGTTAGGTTTAGGCTTAGAGTTAGGATAAGGTGTTAGGGAAATGTTTAGGGTCAGGGTTAGCGCTAGGAATAGGGCTAGGGCTAGGGCTAGGATTAAGGGTTATGGTTGGGTTTCATGTTAGGGTCAGGATGAGGGTTATGGGTTAGGGTTAAGTGTTAGGGTTAGAATTAGTGTTCGGGTAAGTGTTAGGATTAGGGTTCGTGTTAGGGTTTAGGTTGAGTGGTTAGGGTTATGGTTAGGGTTAGAGTTAGGTGTTAGGTTTAGGGTTAGTGTTATGGGTTACGGTTAGGGTTATGGTTACGGTTAGAGACCAGGGTTAAGGCTAGGGGTTAGGGTTAGTATTAGGGTTTAAGGTTAAGTTTAGGATTTTTGTTGGGGTTGGAGTTAGGGTTAGGGTTTAGGGTTAGGGTTAGGTTTAGGGCTATGGGTTAGGGTTGGGATTCGGGTTAAGGTTAGGGGTTAGTGTTAAGGCTAAGGATTAGGGTTATGGTTAGGTTTAAGTGTTAGTGTTAGGGTTAGGATAATGGTTAAGGGTTAGGATTGTGGTTAGCCTTAAGGTTAGTGTTCGGGTTAGTTTTGGTTTTAGGGTTAGTGTTACTTTTAAGGGTTAGGATTAGGGTTAGTGTTAGCGTTAAGGGTTAGGGTTACCCTTAGGGTTAAGTGTTATGGTTAGGGTGAAGTGTTAGGGTTAGGGTTTGGACTAGTGGTTAGGGGTATGGGGTCGGGGTTAGGTTTCGTCTTAGGTTTAATGTTAGGTTTAGGGTTAGGGGTTAGATTTAAGGTTAGGCTTTCCGTTTGGGTTAGTGCTTAGGGTTTAGAGTTAAGGGCTAGTGTATAGGTTTGGGTTAGGGTCACGGTCTGGGTCAGCATCAGGGTAGGGTTAGGTTTAGAGTTAGTGTATAGGGTTTAGTGTTAGGATTAGGTGTTGGGGTTTGGGTTATGGTTAGGGTAAGGGTTAGCGTTAGGGATTAGTGTTAGGGCTAGGGTTAGAGTTAGGGTCACGGTCAGGGTCAGGGCCAGGGTTAGGTCTAGGGCTAGAGTTAGGATTAGGGTTGGTGTTAGGTCTAGGGTTTGGGTTAGGGTTCGGGTTAGGGGTTAGGTTTAGGGTTAGGAATAGGGTTAAGGTGAGGGTCAGTGTGAGGGTGAGGGTGAGGGTGAGGATTAGGGTTAGGTTTTAGTGTTACTTTAAGGGTTACAGGTTATAGATTGGTGTTAGGGTTAGGGTTGACGTTGGTGTTGGGCTCAGTGTCGGGTTCAGTGTTAGCTTTAGGGTCTTGGTCAGGGTCAGGTCAGGGTCAATTCAGGGTAGTGTTTGGGTTAGGGTTAGGGTTTAGTGTTAGGGTCAGTGTTAGTGTACAGTCGGGTTAGGCTTAGGTTTAGGGTTAAGGTTAGGGTTTAGGCTTTAGCTTCGGCTTAGGGTTAGGGTTAGGGTTTGGTTTTGGGTTAGGGTTGGTGTTATCGTTTAGGGGTTCGGGTTAGGATTAGGTTTAGGGTTAGGGTTAGGTTTAGCGTTTAGAGGTTAGGGTTAGGGTTAGGGTTAGGGTTAGGTTTAGGGCTAGGTTTAGGGTTAGCGTTTAGGGGATAGGGTTGGGTTAGGGTTAGCGTTATGGGTTAGGGTTACAGTAAGTGATAGCGTTAGCGTTAGGTGTTGCGGTTTGGGTTAGGGTCAGGATACGGTTCAGGGTCAGGGTCAGGGCCAGGTTTTGGGCTAGGGCTAGGGATAGAGTTAGTTTTAGGGTTAGTGTTAGGGTTAGGGTTAGGGTTAGTGCTAGGGTTATGGTTATCGTTTAGGGAATAGGGTTGTTTTAGGGTCAGGGTTAGGGTAATGGGTTAGGCTTACAGTAAGTGATGGGGTTTGCATTAGGTGTTGGGATTTTGGTTAAGGTCAATGTAAGGTTCAGGGTCAGTGTTAGGGCCAAGATTTGGGCTAGGGTAGGGCTCGATTTAGGGTGAAGGTTACTGTTAGGGCTAGAGTAATGTCTTGGGTTAGGGTTAGGGTTAGGGTTAGTATTAGGACTAGAGTAATGTCTAGGGTTAGGGTTAGGGTTAGGGTTAAGATTTGGGTGAGGGTTAGCGTGAGGGTTAATGTTAAGGTTAGGAGTTAGAGTTAGTTTAAGGGTTAGGGGTTAGTGGTTAGGTGTTAGTGTTTGGGTTGGGGTTGGGGTCGGTGTCAGGATCAGTGCCAGGGTCGTGATGGGGGTCAGGGTCAGGGTCAGGGTAGTGTTAGTGTTAGGGTAAGGGGAAGGGGTTAGGGCTAGGGTTAGGGTTAGGATTTAGGGTTAGTGTTAGTGTAATCTTAGAGTTAGGGATTAGGTTTAGGCCTAGGGTTAGGGTCTGGGTCAGCGTCAGGGTCAGGGTCAGGTTTGGGCTAGTGCTAGGTCTAGAGGTAGGGTTAGGGTTAGGTTTTGGGCCAGGGTCAGGTCTAGGGTTAGAGTTAGGATTAGTGTTGGTGTTAGGTCTAGGGTTAGGGTTAGGGTTCGAGTTAGCGGTTAGGTTTAGGGTTAGGAATATGGTTAAGGTGAGGGTAAGTGTGTGGGTGAGGGTGAGGGTGAGGATTAGGGTTAGGGTTTAGGGTTAGTTTAAGGGTTATGGGTTAAAGATTGGTGTTAGTGTTAGGGTTGACGTTGGTGTTGGGCTCGGTGTCGGGTTCAGTGTCAGGTTCAGGGTCGTGGTCAGGGTCAGGTCAGGGTCAAGTTCAGGGTAGCGTTAAGGTTAGGGTTAGGGTTTATTGTTAGTGTTAGTGTTAGTGTACATTCGGGTTAGGCTTAGGTTTAGGGATAAGGTTAGCGGTTAGGTTTAGGGTTAGGGTTAGGGTTTGATTTTGGGTTAGGGTTGGTGTTATCGTTTAAGCGTTAGTGTTAGGGTTAGGTTTAGGGTTAGGGTTAGGGTTAGCGTTTATAGGTTAGGGTTAGGGTTAGGTTTAGGGCTAGGGTTAGGGTTAGCGTTTAGAGGATAGGGTTGCGTTAGGGTTAGGGTTATGGGTTAGGGTTACAGTAAGTGATAGGGTTAGCGTTCGGGGTTGGGGTTTGGGTTAGGGTCAGGGTAAGGTTCAGCGTCAGGGTCAGGGCCAGGGTTTGGGCTAGGTATAGGGATAGAGTTAGATTTAGGGTGAGTGTTAGGGTTACGGTTAGGGTTGGGGTTAGTGCTAGGGTTATGGTTAGCGTTTAGCGGATAGGGTTGTGTTATGGTTAGTTTTAGGGTAATGGGTTAGGCTTCCAGTAAGTGATAGGGTTAGCGCTAGGTGTTGGGATTTTGGTTAGTGTCAGTGTAAGATTCAGGGTCAGTGTTAGGGCCAAGATTTGGGCTAGGTTAGGGCTCAATTTAGGGTGAGGGATAGTGTTATGGCTAGAGTAATGTCTAGGGTTAGTGTTAGGGTTAGGGTTAAGGCTAGGGTAATCTTAGGGTTTGGGATTAGCTTTCGGGCTAGGGTTAGGTTCTGGGTGTGCGTCAGGGTCAGGGCCAAGTTTGGGCTAGTGCTAGGTCTAGAGTTAGGTTTAGGGTTAGGTTTTGGGCTAGAGTTAGGCCTAGGGTTAGGGTTAGGGTTACGATTTAGGTTTAGGGTTAGGGATAGGGTTAGGTTGACTTTGAGTGTGAGGGTTAGTTTTAGTATTAGGGTTAATGGTTAGGGTAGTTTAAGGTTTAGTAGTTAGGGGTTATTGTTTGCATTAGGGTTGGTGTTGGGGTTGGTGTCGGTGTTGGAATCGGAGTCAGGGACGTACTCTGGTCAGGGAAGGGTTAGGGCTAGGTTTAGGTTTAGGGTTTAGGGTTAGGGTTAGTGTTAGGGTTAGAGTCAGTGTTTAAGGTTAAGGCTAGGGGTTAGATTTTGGCTTAGAGTTAGGATAAGGTGTTAGGGATAGGTTTAGGGTCAGGGTTAGCACTAGGAATAGGGCTAGGGCTAGGGCTAGGATTAAGGGTTATGGTTGGGTTTTGTGTTAGGGTCAGGATCAGGGTTAGGGGTTAGTGTTAAGGGTTAGGGTAGGGTTGGTGTTAGGGTAAGTTTTAGGGTTAGGGTTCGTGTTAGGGTTTAGGTTTAGTGGTTAGGGTTAGTGTTAGGGTTAAGGCTAAGGATTAGGGTTAGGTTTAGGTTTAAGTGTTAGTGTTAGGGTTAGGGTAATGGTTAAGGGTTAGGATTGTGGTTAGCCTTAAGGTTAGTGTTCGGGTTAGGGTTGGTTTTAAGGTTAGTGTTACTTTTAAGGGTTAGGAATAGGGTTAGTGTTAGCGTTAAGGGTTAGGGTTACTCTTAGGGTTAAGTGTTATGGTTAGGGTGAAGTGTTAGGGTTGGGGTTTGGACTAATGGTTAGGCGTATGGGGTCGGGGTTAGGTTTCGTCTTAGGTTTAATGTTAGGTTTAGGGTTAGGGGTTAGATTTAAGGTTAGGCTTTCCGTTTGGGTTAGTGCTTAGGGTTTAGGGTCAAGGGCTAGTGTATAGGTTTGGGTTAGGGTCACGGTCCGGGTCAGCAGCAGGGTAGGGTTAGGTTTAGGGTTAGTGTATAGTGTTTAGTGTTAGGATTAGGGGTTGGGGTTAGGGTTATGGTTAGGGTAAGAGTTAGGGTTAGGGATTAGTGTTAGGGCTAGGGTTAGAGTTAGGGTCACGGTCAGTGTCAGGGCCAGGGTTAGGTCTAGGGCTAGAGTTAGGATTAGGGTTGGTGTTAGGTCTAGGGTTTGGGTTAGGGTTCGGGTTAGGGGTTAGGTTTAGGGTTAGGAATAGGGTTAAGGTGAGGGTAAGTGTGAGGGTGAGGGTGAGGGTGAGGATTAGGGTTAGTGGTTAGGGTTACTTTAAGGGTTACGGGTTAAAGATTGGTGTTAGGGTTGGGGTTGACGTTGGTGTTGGGCTCAGTGTCGTGTTCAGTGTTAGCTTCAGTGTCGTGGTCCGGGTCAGGTCAGTGTCAAGTTCAGGGTAGTGTTAGGGTTAGGGTTAGGGTTTAGTGTTAGGGTCAGTGTTAGTGTACATTCGGTTTAGGCTTAGGTTTAGGGTTAAGGTTAGGGGTCAGGCTTAGGCTTCTGCTTAGGGTTAGGTTTAGGCTTTGATTTTGGGTTAGGGTTGGTGTTATCGTTTAGGGGTGCGGGTTAGGGTTAGGTTTAGGGTTAGCGTTAGGTTAGCGTTTAGAGGTTAGGGTTATGTTAATGTTAGGTTTAGTTGTAGGTGTTAGGGTTGGGGTTCGGGTTAGGGTTAGGGCTTGGGGTAGGGTTAGTGTTAGGGTTACGGTTAGGGGTTAGGTTTAGGGTTAGTGGTTAGGTTTAGGGCTAGGGTTAGTTTTAGAGTTAGGTTTATGTGTTTGGGTTAGCGTTTAGGGTTTAGGGTTAGGGTTAGGTGTTAGGTTTGGGGGTTAGGGTTGGGGTTAGGGTTAAGGTTAGGGTTAGGTGTTAGGTGTGGGGGTTAGGGTTGGGGTTAGGGTTAGGGTTAGGGTTTTGGGTGTGGTTAGTGTTCTGTTTAGGGGTTAGGTTTAGGTTTAGTGGTTAGGGTTAGGGTTAGGGCTAGGGTTAGTTTTAGGTTTAGGGTTATGGGTTAGGGTTCGGGTTTAGGGATTACGGTTAGGGTTAGGTGTTAGTGTTAGCGTTATGGTGTTAGTGTTAGAGGTTAGTGTTAGGGTTAGTGTATTTGTTTGGTTTAAGGTTAGGGTTAGGGTTAGGTGTTGGGGTTAGGTTTAAGGTTAGGGTTAGGATTAGTGGTTAGTGTTAAGGGTTTGATTTAGGGTTAGGGTTAGGGTTACGGTCAGGGGTTAGGGTTATGTTAAGGTTAGGTTTAGGTGTAGGGGTTAGGGTTAGAGTTAGGGTTTGGGGTAGGGTTAGGGTTAGGGTTACGGATAGGGGTTAGGTTTAGGGTTAGTGGTTAGGGTTAGGGTTAGGGCTAGGTTTAGTTTTTGGGTTAGGGTTATGTGCTAGGGTTAGCATTTAGGGTTTAGGTTTAGGGTTAAGTGTTAGTGTTAGTGTTAAGGTGTTAGGGTTAGGGGTTAGTGTTAGGGTTAGTTTTAGGGTTTGGTTTAAGGTTAGAGTTAGGTTTAGGGGTTAAGGGTTATGGTTAGGGTTAGGACTAGGTAATAGGGTTAGTTTTTAGTTTTAGTGTTACGGGTTAGATTTAGGTTTAGGAATAAGGTTAGGGGTTAGAGTGAGGTTTAGGTTAGGGTTAGGTTTAGGTTTAAGGGTTAGGGATAGGGTTTGGTTAGGAGTTAGGTGTTAGGGTTAGTCGTTAGTGTTGGTGTTAGAGTTAGGGTTAGGTTTAGGGGTTAGGGTTAGGTTTACGAGTTAGGGTTAGGTTTCGGGTTAGCAGTTAGGGTTAGGGTGTGTGTTAGGGTTAGGTTTTGGGGTAGGGTTAGGTTTACGGTTAGGTTTAGGGTTAGGGATTAGGCTTAGGGCTAGGTCTACAGTTAGGGCTAGGATTTAGGGTTAGCGTTAAGGGTTAGGGGTTAGGGTTAGTTTTAGGGTTAGGGTTAGTGTTGCGGGTTAGGGTTAGTGTTAGGGGTTAGGGTTAGGGCTCGGGATAGGGATTAGTGTTCAGGTTAGGCTTAAGGGTTAGGGTTAGTGTTAGGGTTGGGGGACAGGGTTAGGGTTAGTGTTTGGGTTAGCCGAGCAGAGCTAAGCAGAGCCAAACATAGCCAAACAGAGAATGGCAGATGCAGACCAAGCCATAGAGAGCAAAAAGAACCAACCATATCCTGGCAGAGCCAAACAGAACCAAAGAGCACCAAAGAGAGCCAAACAGAGACCGGCAAAACCTGACAGGGCCACACATAGCCGATCAGATGCGATCGGGTCAAACAGAGCCAAAGAGAGCCAAAAGGAGCCAAACAGGGCCAAGTAACACCTGGCAGAACCTAACAGAGCCAAAAGTACCCAAACAGTTCAACACCGAGTCTGGCAGAGGCAACAAGAGCAAACAGAACCAAAAAGACCCTGGGAGAGCCAATCAGAGTCAAAGAGAGCCAAGCAGAGCCAAACAGAGCCTGGCACAGCCAAGGAGAGCAAAACAGAGCAAAACAGAGCAAAACAAAGCCAAACAGAGCAAAACAAAGGCAAGCACAGCAAACTAGAGCCAAACAGAGCAAAACAGAGCCAAACAGAGCCAAACAGAGCCAACAGAGCAAAACAGAGCCAAACAGAGCAAAACAGAGCCAAACAAGGCCAAAGAGAATGAAACAGAGCCAAACAGAGCCATAGAGAGCAAAACAGAGCCAGACAGAGCAAAACAGATGCAAGCAGAGCCAATAAGAGCAGAACAGAGCCAAACAGAGCAGAACAGATCAAAACAGAACCGAAAAGATCCAAACAGAGCCAAACAGAGCAAAACAGAACCAAACAGAGCCAAACAGAGGAAAACAGAACAAAACAGAACCGAAAAGATCCAAACAGAGCCAAACAGAGCAAAACATTACCAAACAGAGCCAAACAGAGGAAAACAGAACCAAACAGAGCAATGCAAAGCCAAACTGAGCGGAACAGGGCAAAACAGCCAGACGGAGCCAAACAGAAACAAACAGAACAAAACAGAGCCAAACAGAGGGAAACAGTGCCTGGTAGAGCTGAACAGAGCAAAACAGAGCCAAACAGAACAAAACAAGTGCAAAGAGAGCAAAACAGAGCCAAACAGATCCACAGAGAGAAAAACAGAACCAAACATCGGCAAGCAGAGGCAAGGACAGTGAAACAGAACCGAACAGAGCGAAATTGAGCAAAAGAGATCAAAACAGAACCAAATAGAGCTAAACAGAGCCAAACAGAGCCACAAAGAGCAAAACATAACCTAACAGAGCCAATCATATCCAAACAGAGCAAAACAGAGCCAAACAGTGTTAAACAGAGCCAAACAGATCCAAACAGAGCAAAGAAGAGCCAAACAGATTCCAATGGAGCTAGACAGAGCAAAACAGAGCCAACAAAGCAAAATAGAGCCAAACAGAGCAAAACAGAGCCAAGCAGAGCAAAACAGAGCTGAACAGATCCAAACAGAGACAAACAGAGCCACGCAAAGACAAAGAGAGCTAAACAAAGCAAACAGAGCTTGGCAGAGTCAAACAGTGTGAAACAGAGGGAAACAGAGCCAAACAGAGTGAAACAGAGCCAAACAGAGCAGGACAAGGTCAAACAGAGCAAAACAAAGCCCAACAGAGCTAAACAGAGCCAAACAGAGCGGAACAGAGTAAAACAGAAGCAGACAGAGCACTACAGAGCCAAACAGAGCAAAACAGAGCCAAAAAAGAGCAAAAGCAAGCAAAACAGAGCCAAGCAGGTCATAACAGAGCTGAACAGATCCAAACAGAGACAAACAGAGCCACGCATAGCCAAAGAGAGCTAAACAAAGCAAAACAGAGCTTGGCAGAGTCAAACAGTGTGAAACAGAGCCAAACAGAGTGAAACAGAGCCAAACAGAGCAGGACAAGGTCAAACAGAGCAAAACAAAGCCCAACAGAGCTAAACAGAGCCAAACAGAGCGGAACAGAGTAAAACAGAAGCAGACAGAGAACTATAGAGCCAAACAGAGCAAAACAGAGCCAAAAAAGAGCAAAAGCGAGCAAAACAGAGCCAAGCAGGTCATAACAGAGCTGAACAGATCCAAACAGAGCCAAACAGAGCCAAAGAGAGCCAAACAGAGCCTGGCAAAGCCAAAGAGAGCAAAAGAGAGCAACACAGAGCCAAACAAAGCCCATCAGAGCCAAACAGAGCCAAAAAGAGCGAAATAGAGCCAAACAGAATCAAGCAGAGACAAACAGAGCCAAGCAGAGAGAAACAGAGCCAAACAGATCCAAATAGAGCAAAAGAAGGCCAAACCGAGCAGAACAAAGACCCACAGAGCCAAACAGAGCCACAAAGAGCAAAACAGAAACAAACAGAGCACGACAGAGCCAAACAGAGCAAAATAGAGCAAAACAGAGCCAAACAGAGAACAAGAGAGCCAAACAGAGCCAAACAGCCCGGCAAAGCCAAAGAGAGCAAAACAGAGCAAAACAGAGCCTGGCAGAGCCAAAGAGAGAAAAACAGAACAAAACGGATCAAAACAGAGCCAGACAGAGCCAAACACGGCAGAACAGAGTTACACAGTGCCAAACAGAGCAAAGCAGAGGCAAGCAGAGTGAAACAGAACAGAACAGAGAGAAACAGAGCAAAAGAGAGCAAAACAGAATGAAACAGAGTAAAACAGACCCAAAAAGATCAGCACAGAGCCAACCAGAGTCAAACAGAGCTAGACAGAGCATAACAAGGCCAAACTGAGCAAAACAAAGCCCAACAGAGCCAAACAGAGCCAAACAGAACAAAACAGAACCAAACAGAGCCCAACAGAGCGGCACAGAACCAAACAGAGTTAAACAGAGCTAAGCAGAGCAAAACATAGCCTAACAGAGCCAAACACAGCCAAACAGAGCAAAGCAGAGCCAATCAGAGCCAAACAGAGCCAAATAGATCCAAACAGAGCAAAACAGAGCCAAACAGAGCGCGGCAGAGCTAATCAGAGCACAACAGAGCCACAACGAGCAAAATAGAGCAAAACAGAGCCAAGGAGATCATAACCGAGCTGAAAGGCTCGACCAGAGCCAAAGAGAGCAAAAGAGAACCAAACAGAGCCAAACAGCCTGGCAAAGCCAAAGAGAGCAAAACAGAGCAAAACGGAGTGAAAAATTGCTGAACAGAGCCAACCAAAGCCCATCAGAGGCAAACAGAGGCAAACAGAACAGAACAGATCTAGGCAGAGCCAAACAGAGAAAAACAGAGCTAAACAGAGCAAAACAGAGCCTGGCAGAGCCAAAAAAAGCAAAACAGAACAAAATGGATCAAAACAGAGCCAAACAGAGCAGAACAGAGCAAAACAGAGCTAAACAGTGCCAAATACAGCAAAACAAGGCCAAAGAGAGCAAAGCAGAGCCAAACAGAGTCCAACAGAGCGAAACAGAGCAAAACAGAGCAAAATAGAGCCAAACAGAGCAAAACAAGGCCAAACCGAGCAGAACAAAGCCAAACAGAACCAAACAGAGCCAAATAGAGCAACACAAGGCCAAAGAGACCAAAACAGAGCCAAACAGAGCCATAGAGAGAAAAACAGAGCCAGACAGAGCAAATCAGAGGCAAGCAGAGTGAAACAGAACAGAACAGAGAGAAACAGAGCAAAAGAGAGCAAAACAGAACTAAACAGAGTAAAACAGAGCCAAACAGAGCAGCACAGAGCCAGCCAGTGTCAAACAGAGCTAAACAGAGCAAATCATAGCCTAACAGAGCCAAACAGAGCCAAGCACAGTAAAACAGAGCCAAACAGAATCCAAAAGAACCAAACAGAGCCAAACAGAGTCCAACAGAGCAACACAAGGTGAAAGAGAGCAAATCAGAGCCAAAGAGCCAGAGAGAGAAAAACCAAGCCAAACAGAGCAAAGCAGGGGCAAGCAAAGTGAAACAGAACAGAACAGAGAGAAACAGAGCAAAAGAGAGGAAAACAGAACCAAACAGAGCCACACAGAGTCAAACAGAGCAGCACAGAGCTAGAAAGAGTCAAACAGATCTAAACAGAGCAAAACATAGCCTAACGGAGCCAAACAGAGCCAAACTGAGCCAAAAAGAGCGAAACAGAGCAAAATAGAGCAAAGCAGAGACAAACAGAGCCAAGCAGAGAGAAACAGATCCAAACAGAGCAAAACAGAGCCAAACAGAGCAAAACAAGGCCAAACCGAGCAGAACAAAGACCAACAGAGCCAGACAGAGCCACACAGAGCAAAACAGCCAAACAGAGCACGACAGAGCCAAACAGAGCAAAACAGAGCCAAAACGAGCAAAATAGAGCAAAACAGAGCCAAGGAGATCATAACAGAGCTGAAAAGATCAATCAGAGCCAAACAGAGCCAAAGAGAGCCCAACAGCCCGGTAAAGCCAAAGAGAGCAAAAGAGAACCAAACAGAGCCAAACAGCCTGGCAAAGCCAAAGAGAGCAAAAAAGATCAAAACGGAGCAAGAAATTGCTGAACAGACCCAAACAAAGCCCATCAGAGCCAAACAGATGCAAACAGAGCAGAAGAGAGCTAGGCAGAACAAACAGAGTAAAACAGAGCTAAACAGAGCTAAACAGAGCAAAACAGAGCCTGGCAGAGCCAAACAGAACCAAATAGAGCAAAACAAGGCCAAAGAGAGCAAAACAGAGCAACACACAGCCAAACAAAGACCATCAGAGCCAAAGAGAGCCAAACAAAACAAAACAGATCCAAACAGTGCAAAACAAAGGCAACCAGGGCAAAACAGGGCCAAATAGAGCAAAATAGAGCCAGGCAGAGCCAAACAGAGCCAAACAGAGCAAAACAGCGCCTGGCAGAGCAGAACAGAGCAAAAGAGATTGAAACGGATCAAAACAGAGCCAGACAGAGCCAAACAGAGCAGCACAGAGAGAGACAGAGCCAAATAGAACCAAACAGAGCCAAACAGAGCCAAACAGAGCAAAACAGAGCTGATAGGATCCAAACAGAGCCAAACAGAGCCAAGCAAAGCTAAAGAGAGCTACACAGAGAAAAACAGAGCCTGGCAGAGCCAAACAGAGCAAAAGAGAGCAAAGCAGAGCTAAACAAAGCCAAACAGAGCCATACAGAGGGAGACAGAGCCAAACAGACCAAAACAGAGCCAAACAGAGCCAAACAGAGCAAAAGTGAGCAAAACAGAGCCAACCAGTGCACAACAGAGCCAAACAGAGCAAAACAGAGCCAAAACGAGCAAAATAGAGCAAGATAGAGCCAAGGAGATCATAGCAGAGCTGAAAAGATCGATTAGAAACAAACAGAGCCAAAGAGAGCAAAACAGAGCCAAACAGAGCCATAGAGGGGAAAAGAGAACAAAACGGATCCAAACAGAGCAGAAAAGAGCCAGACAGTGCCAAACAGAACCAAACAGAGCCAAATAGAGCTAAACAAAGTTAAAGAGCGCAAAACAGAGCCAAACAGAGCCATAAAGAGAAAAACAGAACAAAATGGATCAAAACAGAACCAAACAGAACAAAATAGAGCCAACACGAGCAGAATTGAGCAAAACAGAGCCAAGGAGATCATAACAGAGCTGAAAAGATCAATCAGAGCCAAACAGAGCCAAAGAGAGCCAGACAGAGCCAAACAGCCCGGCAAAGCCAAAGAGAGCAAAACAGAGCAAAACGGAGCGCAAGATTGCTGAACAGAGCCAAACAAAGCCCATCAGAGCCAAACAGAGGGAAACAGAGCAGAAGAGAGCCAGGCAGAGCCAAACAGAGTAAAACAGAGCTAAACAGAGTAAAACAGAGCCTGGCAGAGCCAAAGAGAGCAAAACAGAACAAACGGACCAAACAGAGACAAACAGAGCCAAACAGAGCAGAACAGAGCCAAACGGAGCCAAACAGAACCAAGTAGAGCAAAACAAGGCCAAAGAAAGCAAAACAGAGCAACACAGAGCCAAACAAAGCAAACAAAGCCAAATAGTGCAAAACAAAGGCAACCAGAGCCAAACAGAGCCAAACAGAGCAAAATAGAGCCAGGCAGAGCCAAACAGAGCCATACAGAGCAAAACAGTGCCTGGCAGAGCAAAACAGAGTAAAACAGAGCGAAACGGATCAAAACAGAGCCAGACAGAGCCAAACAGAGCAGCACAGAGACAGACAGAGCCAAATAGAACCAAACAGAGCCAAACAGAGCAAAACAGAGCTGATAGGATCCAAACAGAGGCAAACAGAGCCTGGCAAAGCCAAAGAGAGCTACACAGAGCAAAACAGAGCAAAGCAGAGCTAGACAAAGACAAACAGAGCCAAACAGAGTAAAACAGAGCCAAACAGAGCAGCACAGAGCCAACCAGAGTTAAACAGTGCTAAACAGAGCAAAACATAGCCTAACAGAGCCAAACTGAGACAAACACAGTAAAACAGTCCAACAGTGTCAAACAGAGCCAAACAGAGCAAAACAAGGCCAAAGAGAGCAAATCAGAGCCAAACAGAGCCAGAGAGAGAAAATCCGAGCCAAACAGAGCAAAGCAGAAGCAAGCAGAGTGAAACAGAACAGAACAAAGAGAAACCAAGCAAAAGAGAGCAAAACAGAACCAAACAGAGCCACACAGAGACAAACAGAGCAGCACAGAGTGAAAGGGATCAAAACTGAGCCAGACAGAGCCAAACAGAGCAGCGCAGAGACAGACAGAGCGAAATAGAACCAAACAGTGCCAAACAGAGCCAAGCAAAGACAAAGAGAGCTACACAGAGAAAAACAGAGCCTGGCAGAGCCAAACAAAGCAAAACAGAGCAAAGCAGAGCTAGACAAAGACAAACAGATCCAAACAGAGGGAGACAGAGCCAAACATGTCAAAACCGTGCCAAACAGAGCAAAACAGAGTCAAACCGAGCAGAACAAAGCCCAATAGAGCCAAACAGAGCCACACAGAGCAAAAGAGAACCAAACGGAGCATGACAGAGGCAAACAGAGCAAAACAGAGAACGACAGAGCCAAACAGAGCAAAGCAGTGGCAATGAGAATGAAACAGAACAGAACAGAGAGAAACAGAGCAAAAGAGAGCAAAACAGAACCAAATAGAGTACGAGAGAGCCAAACAGAGCAAAACAGAGCCAACATGAGCAAAATAGAGCAAAACAGAGCCACGGTGATCATAACAGAGCTGAAAAGCTTGATCAGAGCTAAACAGAGCCAAAGAGAGCTAAACAGAGCCAAACAGAGCCACACAGAGCCAAACAGAGCAGCACAGAGATAGAAAGAGTCAAACAGAGCTAAACAGAGCAAAACATAGCCTAACGGAGCCAAACAGAGCAAAACCGAGCCAAACAGAGGGAGACAGAGCCAAGCAGAGCAACGCGGAGCCAAACACAGCCAAACAGAGGAAAACAGAGCAGAACAGAGCCAAACTGAGCAGAACAAAGCCCAACAGAGCCAAACAGATCCGCACAGAGCAAAAGAGAACCAAACAGAGCACGACAGAGGCAAACAGAGCAAAACAGAGCAAAACAGAGAACGAGAGAGCCAAACAGAGCAAAACAGAGCCAACATGAGCAAAATAGAGCAAAACAGAACCACAGTGATCATAACAGAGCTGAAAAGCTTGATCAGAGCTAAACAGAGCCAAAGAGAGCTAAACAGAGCCAAACAGACTGGCAAAGCCAAAGAGAGCAAAACAGATCAAAAGGGAGCGGGAAATTGATGAACAGAGCCAAACAAATCCCATCAGAGGCAAACAGAGACAAACAGAGCAGAAGAGAGCTAGGCAGAGCCAAACAGAGAAAAACAGATCTAAACAGAGCAAAACAGAGCCTGGCAGAGGCAAAAAGAGCAAAACAGAACAAAACGGATCAAAACAGAGCCAAACAGAGTGGAATAGAGCCAATCAGAGCCAAACAGAACCAAACAGAGCCAAATAGAGCAAAACAAGGCCAAGGAGATCAAAACAGAGCCAGACAGAGCCAAAGAGAGAAAAACAGAGCCAAACATAGCAAAGCAGAGGCAAGCAGAGTGAAACAGAACAGAACAGAGAGAAACAGAACAAAAGATAGCAAAACAGAACTAAACAGAGTAACACAGATCCAAACAGAGCAGCAGAGAGCCAACCAGAGTTAAACAGAGCTAAATGGAGCAGAACATAGCCTAACAGAGCCAAACAGAGCCAAACACAGTGAAACAGAGCCAAACAGAGCCCAACAGAGCCAAACAGAGCCAAGCAGAGCTAAACAAGGCCAAAGAGAGCAAATGAGAGCCAAACAGAGCAAGAGAGAGAAAAGCAGAGCCAAACAGAGCAAAGCAGAGGCAAGCAGAGTGAAACAGATCAGAACAGATAGAAACAAAGGAAAAGAGAGCAAAAAAGAACCAAACAGAGCCACACAGAGCAAAACAGAGCCACACAGAGCAAAGCAGAGCCAACAGGAGTGAAACAGAACAAAACAGAGCCAAGCAGAGGAAAACAGAGCCAAGCAGAGAGGAACAGAACCAAACAGAGCAAAACAGAGCCAAACAGAGCAAAACAAGGCCAGACCGAGCAGAACAGAGCCCCACAGAGCCAAACAGAGCCACACAGAGCAAAACAGAACCAAACAGAGCACGACAGAGCAAAACAGAGCAAAACAGAGCCAAAATGAGCAAAATAGAGCAAAACTAACCAAGGGGATCATAACAGAGCTGAAAAGATCAATCAGAGCCAAACAGAGCCAAAGAGAGCCAAACAGAGCCAAACAGCCCAGCAAAGCCAAAGAGAGCAAAACAGAGCAAATCAGAATGAAAAATTGCTGAACAGAGACAAACAAAGCACAGCAGAACCAAAGAGAGGGAAACAGAGCAGAAGAGAGCCAGGCAGAGCCAAACAGAGTAAATCAGAGCTAAACAGAGCAAAACAGATCCAGACAGAGCCAAACAGAACCAAATAGAGCAAAACAAAGCCAGACAGAGCAAAACAGAGCAAAACAGAGCCAAACAGAGCAAAACAGAGACAGGCAGAGCCAAACAGAGCCAAACAAAGCCAAACAGAGCCTGGCAGAGCAAAACACAGCAAAACAGAGCTAAACAGATCAAAGAAAAGCCAAACAGAGCAGCAGAGGGTCAGACAGAGCCAAACAGAGCCTAATAGAACAAAACAGAGCTGATGAGATCCAAACAGAGACAAACAGAGCAAAGCAGAGCTGGGCAAGGACAGACAGAGCCAAACAGAGGGAAATGGAGCCAAACAGAGCAAATCAGAGCCAAACAGAGCCAAACAGAGCACGACAGAGCCAGACAGAGCAAAACAGAGCCATCACGAGCAAAAAAGAGCAAAACATAGCCAAGGAGATCATAACAGAGCTGAAAAGCTCGATCAGAGCTAAACAGTGCCAAAGAGAGATAAACAGAGCAAAACAGCCTGGCAAAGCCATAGAGAGCAGAACAGAGCAAAATGGAGCGAGAAATTGCTGAACAAAGCCAAACAAAGCCCATCAGAGGCATACAGAGGCAAACAGAGCAGAAGAGAGTTAGGCAGAGCCAAACAGAGAAAAACAGAGCTAAACAGAGCAAAACAGAGCCTGGCAGAGCTAAAGAGAGCAAAACAGAACAAGATGGATCAAAACAGAGCCAAACAGAGCGGAACAGAGCCAGTCAGAGCCAAACAGAACCAAACAGCGCCAAATAGAGCAAAACAAGGCCAAGGAGAGCAAGGCAGAGCCAAGCAGAGCCATAGAGAGAAAAACAGAGCCAAACAGATCAAAGAAGAGGCAGGCAGAGTGAAACAGAAAAGAACAGAGAGCAACAGAGCAAAAGAGAGCAAAACAGAACCAAACAGAGTAAAACAGAGCCAAACAGAGCAGCACAGAGCCAATCAGAGTTAAACAGAGCAAAACAGAGCAAACAATAGCCTAACAGAGCCAAAGAGAGCCAAACAGAGCCAAACAAAGACAAACAGAGCAAAGGAAGGCCAAAGAGAGCAAATCAGAGCCAAACAGAGTCAGAGAGAGAAAAACCAAGCCAAACAGAGCAAAGCAGAGGCAAGCAGAGTGAAACAGAACAGAACAGAGAGAAACAAAGCAAAAGAGAGCAAAACAGAACCAAACAGAGTCACACAGATCGAAACAGAGCAGCACAGAGCCAACCAGAGTCAAACAGAGCTAAACAGAGCATAACATAGCCAAACAGAGCCAAACACAGTAAAAGAGATCCAAACAGAGTCCCACAGAGCCAAACAGAGGCAAACAGAGCCAAACAGAGTCAAGCAGAGCAAAACAAGGCCAAAGAGAGCAAATCAGAGCCAAACAGAGACAGAGAGAGAAAAACAGAGCCAAACAGAGCAAAAAAGAGGCTAGTAGAGTGAAACAGAAAAGAACAGAGAGAAACAGAGCAAAAGACAGCAAAACAGAACCAAACAGAGTAAAACAGAGCCAAACAGAGCAGCACAGAGCCAACCAGAGCTAAACAGAGCCAAAAAGAGCAAATCATAGCCTAACAGAGCCAAACAGAGCCAAACACAGTAAAACAGAGCCAAACAGAGCCAAACAGAGCCAAACTGAGCAAAGGAAGGCCAAAGAGAGCAAATTAGAGACAAACAGAGTCAGAGAGAGCAAAACCGAGCCAAACAGAGCAAAGTAGAGGCAAGCAGAGTGAAACAGAACAGAACAGAGAGAAACCAAGCAAAAGAGAACAAACAGAACCAAACAGAGCTACACAGAGCCGAACAGAGCAGCACAGAGCTAGAAAGAGTCAAACAGAGCTAAATAGAGCAAAACAGAGCCAAACAGCCTGGCAAAGCCAATTCGAGCAAAACAGAGCAAAACTGAACTAGAAATTGCTGAACAGAGCCAAACAAAGCCCATCAGAGGCAAACAGCAGCAAACAGAGCAGAAGAGAGCTAGGCAGAGCCAAACAGAGAAAAACAGAACTAAACAGAGCAAAACATAGCCTAACAGAGCCTAACAGAGCCAAACACAGTGAAACAGAGCCAAACAGAGCCAAACAGAGCTAAACAGAGCAAAACAAGGCCAAAGAAAGCAAATCAGAGCAAAAAAGAGCCAGAGAGAGAAAAACCGAGCCAAACAGAGCAAAGCAGAGGCAAGCAGAATGAAACAGAACAGAACAGAGAGAAACAAAGCAAATGAGAGCATAACAGAACCAAACAGAGCCACACAAAACCAAAAAGAGCGGCACAGAGCTAGAAAAAGTCAAACAGAGCTAAACAGAGCAAAAGAGAGCCAAACAGATTCAAACAGAGCCACACAGAGCAAAACAGAGCCAAAAAGAGCGAAACAGAGCCAATCAGAGCAAAACAGAGCCCAACAGAGCCAAATAGAGCAAAACAAGGCCAAGGAGAGCAAGGCAGAGCCAAACAGAGCCATAGAGAGAAAAACAGAGCCACACAGAGCAAAACAGAGCCAACAGGAGTGAAACAGAAAAAAACAGAGCCAAGCAGAGAAAAAAAGAGCCAAGCAGAGAGGAACAGAACCAAACAGAGCAAAACAGAGCCAACAGGAGGGAAACAGAAAAAAAACAGAGCCAAGCAGAGAAAAACAGAGCCAAGCAGAGAGGAACAGAACCAAACAGAGCAAAACAGAACCAAACAGAGCCAAATAGAGCAAAACAAGGCCAAGGAGAACAAGGCAGAGCCAAACAGAGCCATAGAGAGAATAACAGAGCCAAACAGAGCAAAGAAGAGGCAAACAGAGTGAAACAGAAAAGAACAGAGAGAAACAGAGCAAAAGAGAGCAAAACAGAACCAAACAGAGTAAAACAGAGCCAAACAGAGCAGCACAGAGCCAATCAGCGTCAAACAGAGCAAAACAGAGCAAAACACAGCTTAACAGAGCCAGACAGAGCCAAACACAGTAAAACAGAGCCAAACACAGCCAAACAGAGCAAAGGAAGGCAAAAGAGAGCCACACAGAGCCAAACAGAACAGCACAGGGCTAGAAAGAGTCAAACAGAGCTAAACAGAGCAAAACAGAGCCAAACAGCCTGGCAAAGCCAATTAGAGCAATTCAGAGCAAAACTGAACTAGATATTGCTGAACAGAGCCAAACAAAGCCCATCAGAGGCAAACAGCGACAAACAGAACAGGAGAGCTAGGCAGAGCCAAACAGTGAAAAACAGAGCTAAACAGAGCAAAACATAGCCTAACAGAGCCAAACAGAGCCTAACACAGTGAAACAGAGCAAAACAGAGTCAAACAGAGCCACACAGAGCCAAACAGAGCCAAATAGAGCAAAACAAGGCCAAAGAAAGCAAATCAGAGCAAAACAGAGCCAGAGAGAGAAAAACCGAGCCAAACAGAGCAAAGCAGAGGCAAGCAGAGTGAAACAGAACAGAACAGAGAAAAACAAAGTAAATGAGAGCACAACAGACACAAACAGAGCCACACAGAACCAAACAGAGCAGCACAGAGCTAGAAAGAGTCAAATAGAGCTAAACAGAGCAAAACAGAGCCAAACAGATTCAAACAGAGCCACACAGATCAAAACAGAGTCAAAAAGAGCGAAACAGAGCAGCACAGAGCCAAGCAGGGACAAACAGAGTCAAGCAGCGGGAAACAGATCCAAACAGAGCAAAACAGAGCCAAACAGAGAACCACAAGGCCAAACCGAGCAGAACAAAGCCCTACAGAGCCAAACAGATCCACACAGAGCAAAACCGAACAAAACAGAGCACAACACAGCCGAACAGAGCAAAACAGAGCCAAAACGAGCAAAATAGAGCAAAACAGAGCCAAACAGAGAACGAGAGAGCCAAACAGAGCAAAACTGAGCCAACACGAGCAAAATAGAGCAAAACAGAGCCAAGGAGATCATAACAGAGCTGAAAAGCTCGATCAGAGCTAAACAGAGCCAAAGAGAGCGAAACAGAGCAAAACAGAGCGAGAAAATACTGAACAGAGCCAAACAAAGCCCATCAGAGGCAAACAGAGCAGAAGAGAGCTAGGAAGAGCCAAACAGAGAATAACAGAGCTAAACAGAGCAAAACAGAGCCTGGCAGAGCCAAAGAGAGCAAAACAGAACAAAACACATCAAAACAGAGCCAAACAGAGCGGAACAGAGCCAATCAGAGCCAAACAGAACCAAACAGAGCCAAATAGAGCAAAACAAGGCCAAGGAGAGCAAGGCAGAGCCAAACAGAGCTATAGAGAGAATAACAGAGCCAAACAGAGCAAACAAGAGGCAAGCAGAGTGAAACAGAACAGAACAGAGAGAAACAGAGCAAAAGAGAGCAAAACAGAACCAAACAGAGCCACACAGAGCCAAACAGAACAGCACAGGGCAAGAAAGAGTCAAACAGAGCTAAACAGAGCGAAACAGAGCCAAAATGAGCAAAATAGAGCAAACCAGAGTGAAGGAGATCATAACAGAGCTGAAAAACCCCATCAGAGTTAAACAGAGCCAAAGAGAGCTAAACAGAGCCAAACGGACTGGCAAAGCCAAAGAGAGCAAAACAGAGCAAAACGGAGCGAGAAATTGCTGAACAGAGCCAAACAAAGCCCTTCAGAGGCATACAGATGCAAACAGAGCAGAAGAGAGTTGGCAGAGCCAAACAGAGAATAACAGAGCTAAACAGAGCAAAACAGAGCCTGGCAGAGCCAAAGAGAGCAAAACAGAACAAAACACATCAAAACAGAGCCAAACAGAGCGGAACAGAGCCAGTCAGAGCCAAACAGAACCAAACAGAGCCAAATAGAGCAAAACAAGGCCAAGGAGAACAAGGCAGAGCCAAACAGAGCCATAGAGAGAATAACAGAGCCAAACAGAGCAAACAAGAGGCAAGCAGAGTGAAACAGAAAAGAACAGAGAGAAACAGAGCAAAAGAGAGCAAAACAGAACCAAACAGAGTAAAACAGAGCCAAACAGAGCGGCACAGAGCCAATCAGAGTCAAACAGAGCAAAACAGAGCAAAACACAGCTTAACAGAGCCAAACAGAGCTAAAGACAGTAGAACAGAGCCAAACAGAGCCAAACAGAGCTAAACAAGGCCAAAGAAAGCAAATCAGAGCAAAACAGAGCCAGAGAGAGAAAAACAGAGCCAAACAGAGCAAAGCAGAGGCAAGCAGAGTGAAACAGAACAGAACAGAGAGAAACAAAGTAAATGAGAGCAAAACAGACACAAACAGAGCCACACAGAACCAAACAAAGCAGCACAGAGCTAGAAGGAGTCAAACAGAGCTAAACAGAGCAAAACAGAGCCAAACAGATCCAAACAGAACCAAACAGAGCCACACAGAGCAAAACAGAGTCAGAAAGAGTGAAACAGAGCAGAACAGAGCCAAGCAGGGACAAACAGAGCCAAGCAGAGAGAAACAGATCGAAACAGAGCAAAACAGAGCCAAACAGAGCACAACAAGGCCAATCCAAGCAGAACAAAGCCCAACAGAGCCAAACAGATCCACACAGAGCAAAACAGAACCAAACAGAGCACAACACAGCCAAACAGAGCAAAACAGAGCCAAAACGAGCAAAATAGCGCAAAACAGAGCCAAACAGATAACGAGAGAGCCAAACAGAGCAAAACAGAGCCAACACGAGCAAAATAGAGCAAAACAGAGCCAAGGAGATCATAACAGAGCTGAAAAGCTCGATCAGAGCTAAACAGAGCCAAACAGACTGGCAAAGCCAAAGAGAACAAAACAGAGCAAAACAGAGTGAAAAATTGCTGAACAGATCCAAACAAAGACCATCAGAGGCAAACAGAGCAGAAGAGAGCTAGGCAGAGCCAAACAGAGAATAACAGAGAATACCAGAGCTAAACAGAGCAAAACAGAGCCTGGCAGAGCCAAAGAGAGCAAAACAGAACAAAACACATCAAAACAGAGCTAAACAGAGTGGAACAGAGCCAATCAGAGCCAAACAGAACCAAACAGAGCCAAATAGAGCAAAACAAGGCCAAGGAGAGCAAGGCAGAGCCAAACAGAGTCAGAGAGAGAATAACAGAGCCAAACAGAGCAACGAAGAGGCAAGCAGAGTGAAACAGAAAAGAACAGAAAGAAACAGAGCAAAAGAGAGCAAAACAGAACCAAACACAGTAAAACAGAGCCAAACAGAGCGGCACAGAGCAAAACATAGCTTAACAGAGCCAAACAGAGCTAAACACAGTAAAACAGTGCCAAACAGAGCCAGAGAGAGCCAAACAGAGCCAAACAGAGTGAAACAAGGCCAAAGAGAGCAACTCAGAGTCAAACAGAGCCAGAGAGAGAAAAACCGACCCAAACAGATCAAGGCAGAGTGAAACAGAACAGAACAGAGAGAAACAAAGAAAAAGAGAGCAAAACAGAGCCAAATAGAGCCACACAGAGCCAAACAGAACAGCACAGGGCTAGAAAGAGTCAAACAGAGCTAAGCAGAGCCAAACAGAGCCAAACAGCCTGGCTAAGCCAATTAGAGCAATTCAGAGCAAAACGGAACAAGATATTGCTGAACAGAGCCAAACAAAGCTCATCAGAGGCAAACAGGGGCAAACAGAGCAGAAGAGAGCTAGGTGGAGCCAAACAGAGAAAAACAGAGCCTAACAGAGCCAAACACAGTAACACAGAGCCAAACAGAGTCAAACAGAGCCACACAGAGCCAAACAGAGCTAAACAAGGCCAAAGAAAGCAAATCAGGGCAAAACAGAGCCAGAGAGAGAAAAACCGAGCCAAACAGAGCAAAGCAGAGTGAAACAGAACAGAACAGAGAGAAACAAAGTAAATGAGAGCAAAACAGACACAAACAGAGCCACACAGAACCAAACAAAGCAGCAAAGAGCTAGAAGGAGTCAAACAGAGCTAAACAGAGCAAAACAGAGCCAAGCAGAGCCAAACAGATCCAAACAGAGCCACACAGAGCAAAACAGAGTCAGAAAGAGTGAAACAGCGCAGAATAGAGCCAAGCAGGGACAAACAGAGCCAAGCAGAGAGAAAAAGATCCAAACAGAGCAAAACAGAGCCAAACAGAGCACAACAAGGCCAAACCGAGCAGAACAAAGCCCAACAGAGCCAAACAGAGACACACAGAGCAAAACAACTCTGATTAACTCTGTTTGCCTCTGTTTAACTCTGTTTGACTCTGTTTCCCTCTGTTTAACTCTGTTTAAATCTTTTTGCCTCTGTTTAACTCTGTTTAACTCTGTTTGCATCTGTTGAACTCTGTTTAACTCTGTTTGCCTCTGTTTAACTCTGTTTAACTCTGTTTGCCTCTTTTTAACTCTGTTTAACTCTGTTTGCCTCTGTTTAACTCTGTTTAACCCTGTTAGCCTCTGTCTAACTCTGTAACACTCTGTTTAAATCTATTTAACTCTTTTTAACTCTGTTTGCCTCTGTTTAAATCTGTTTAACTCAGTTTGCCTCTGTTTGCCTCTGTTCAAATCTGTTTGCCTCTGTTTTAGTCGGTTTAACTCTGTTTGCCTCTGTTTTCCTCTGTTTAACTCTGTTCAACTATGTTTGCCTCTGTTTAACTCTGTTTAACTCTGTTTGCCTCTGTTTAACTCTGTTTAACTCTGTTTGCCTCTGGTTAACTCTGTTTAACTCTGTTTCCCTATGTTTAATGCTGTTTATCTCAGTTTGCCTCTGTTTGCCTCTGTTTTACTCTGTTTAACTCTGTTTGCCTCTGTTTTACTCTGTTTAACTCTGTTTGCCTCTGGTTTCCTCTGTTTAACTCTGTTTAATGCTGTTTAACCCTGTTTGCCTCTGTTTGCCTCTGATTGAGTCTGTTTAACTCAGTTTGCCTCTGTTTAACTTTGTGTAACTCTGTTTGCCTCTGTTTAACTCTGTTTAACTCTGTTTGCCTCTGCTTAACTCCGTTTAACTCTGTTTCCCTCTGTTTAACTCTTTTTGCCTCTGTTTAACTCTGTTTAAGTCCGTTTGCCTCTGTTTGCCTCTGCTTAACTCTGTGTGCCTCTGTCTAACTCTGTTTCACTCTGTTTAAATATGTTTAACTCTGTCTGCCTCTGTTTAACTCTGTTTAACTCTGTTTGCCTCTGTTGAACTCTGTTTAACTCTATTTGCATCTGTTTGCCTCTGTTTCACTCTGGTTAAATCTGTTTAACTCTGTTTGCCTCTGTTTGCCTCTGTTTAAGTCCGTTTAACTCTGTTTGCTTCCGTTTGCCTCTGTTTAACTCGCTTCAACTCTGTCTGCCTCTGTTTAACTCTGTGTAACTCTGTTTGCCGCTGTTTAACTCTGCGTAACTCTGCATCTCTTTAACTCTGTTTAACTCTGTTTAACTCTGTTTGCCTCTGTTTAACTCTGTTTGACTCTGTTTCCCTCTGTTTAACTCTGTTTAACTCTTTTTGCCTCTGATCAACTCTGTTTAACTCTGTTTGCCTCTGTTTGCCTCTGTTCAAATCTGTTTGCCTCTGTTTTAGTCGGTTTAACTCTGTTTGCCTCTGTTTTCCTCTGTTTAACTCTGTTCAACTATGTTTGCCTCTGTTAAACTCTGTTTAACTCTTTTTGCCTCTGTTTAATTCTGTTTCCCTCTGTTTAACTCTGTTTAACTCTTTTTGCCTCTGTTTTACTCTGTTCAACTCTGTTTTACTCTGTTTAACTCTGCTTGCCTCTGTTTGCCTCTGTTTAACTCTGTTTGCCTCTGTTTAACTCTGTTTAACTCTGTTTCCCTCTGTTTAACTCTGTTTGTCTCTGTTGAAGTCTGTTTCACTCTGTTTGCATCTGTTTAAATCTGTCTGAAGTTCTGTCGAAGGGTCATGAGGACTCGAAACGTCAACTCTTTTCTTCTCCGCCTATGCTGCCAGACCTGCTGAGTTTTTCCAGGTAATTCTGTTTTTGTTTTGCCTCTGTTTAACTCTGTTTTACTCCATTTGCCTCTGTTTAGCTCTGTTTAACTCTTTTTGCCTCTGTTTTACTCTGTATAACTCTGTTTGCCTCTGGTTTCCTCTGTTTATCTCGGTTTAACGCTGTTTAAACCTGTTTGCCTCTGTTTGACTCTGTTTGAGTCGGTTTAACTCACTTTGCCTCTGTTTAACTCTGTGTAACTCTGTTTGCCTCTGTTTAATTCTCTTTAACTCTGTTTGCCTCTGTTTCAATCTGTTGAACTCTGTTTCCCTCTGTTTAACTCTGTACAACTCTGTTTGCCTCTGTTTAACTCTGTTTGCCTCTATTTGCCTCTTTTTAACTCTGTTTAACTCTGTTTGCATCTGTTTAACTCTGCTTCACTCTGCCGAACTCTGTTTAACTCTGTTTAACTCTGTTTGCCTCTGTTTAACTCTGTTTAACTCTGTTTGCCTCAGTTTAACTCTGATTGCTTCTGTTTGCCTCTGTTTAACACTGTTTAACTCAGTTACCCTCTGTTTTACTCTGTTTAAATCTTTTTGCCTCTGTTTAACTCTGTTTAACTCTGTTTGCCCCTGTTTAACTCTGTTTGCCTCTGTTTGCCTCTGTGTAACTCTGTTTAACTCTGATTGCCTCTGTCTAACTCTGTTTAACTCTGTACAACTCGGTTTAACTCTGTTTGACTCAGTTTGTCTCTGTTTAACTCTGTTTTACTCTGTTTGCCTCTGTTTAAGTCTGTTTAACTCTGTTTGCATCTGTTTAACTGTCCAACTCTGTTTGCCTCTGCTTAATTCTGTTTAAATCTGTTTGCCTCTGTTAAACTCTGTTTAACTCTGTTTGCCTCTGTTTAACTCTGTTTCCACCTGTGTAACTCTTTTTGCCTCTGTTTAACTCTGTTTCCCTCTGTTTCACTCTGTTTAACTCTTTTTGCCTCTGTTTTACTCTGTTTAACTCTGTTTGCCTCTGTTTAAATCTGTTTGCCTCTGTTTAACTCTGTTTCCATCTGTTTGCCTCTGTTTAAATCTGTTTGCCTCTGTTTAACTCTGTTTCCATCTGTGTAACTCTTTTTGCCTCTGTTTAACTCTGTTTCCCTCTGTTTCACTCTGTTTAACTCTTTTTGCCTCTGTTTTACTCTGTTTAACTCTGTCTGCCTCTGTTTAACTCTGTTTCCCTCTGTTTAACTCTGCTGAACTCTGTTTGCCTCTGTTTAACTCTGTTTAACTCTGTTTCCCTCTGTTTAACTCTGTTTGCATCTGTTTAAATCTGTCTGAAGTTCTGTCGAAGGGTCATGAGGACTCGCAACGTCAACTCTTTTCTTCTCCGCCAATGCTTCCAGACCTGCTGAGTTTTTCCAGTAAATTCTGTTTTTGTTTTGCCTCTGTTTAACTCAGTTTTACTCTATTTGCCTCTGTTTAACTCTGTTTGCATCTGTTTAACTCTGTTTTACTCTGTTTCCCTCTGTGTAACTCTGCTTAACCCTGTTTGCATCTGTTTGCCTCTACTTAAGTCTGTTTAGCTCTGTTTGCCTCTGTTTAACTCTGTTTAACTCTGTTTCCCTCTGTTTAACTCCGTTGAAATCTGTTTGCCTCTGTTTAACTCTGTTTAACTCTGTTTCCCTCTGTTTAACTCTGTTTGTCTCTGTTTAAGTCTGTTTAACTCTGTTTGCATCTGTTTAAATCTGTCTGCCTCTCTTTAACTCTGTTTCACTCTGTTTTCCTCTGTTTACCTCTGTTTAACTCTTTTTGCCTCTGTTTTACTCTGTTTCACTCTGTTTGCCTCTCGTTTCCTCTGTTTAACTCGGTTTAACGCTGTTTAAACCTGTTTGCCTCTGTTTAATTCTGTGTAACTCTGTTTGCCTCTGTTTCAATCTGTTGAACTCTGTTTCCCACTGTTTAACTCTGTAAAACTCTGTTTGCCTCTGTTTAACTCTGTTTGCCTCTATTTGCCTCTTTTTAACTCTGTTTAACTCTACTTGCATCTGTCTAACTCTGTTTCACTCTGCCTAACTCTGTTTAACCCTGTTTAAATCTGTTTGCCTCTGTTTAACTCTGTTTAACTCTGTTTGCCTCAGTTTAACTCTGATTGCCTCTGTTTGCCTCTGTTTAACACTGTTTAACTCAGTTTCCACCTGTTTTACTCTGTTTGACTCTTTTTGCCTCTGTTTAACTCGGTTTAACTCTTTTTGCCTCTGTTTAACTCTGTTCAAATCTGTTTAACTCTGTCTGTCTCTGTTTGCCTCTGCTTAACTCTGTTTGCCTCTGTTTAACTCTGTTTGCCTCTGATTAACTCTGTTTAACGCTGTTTCCCTCTGTTTAACTCAGTTTAACTCTTTTTGCCACTGTTTAACTCTGTTTAACTCTGTTTGCTTCTGTTTAACTCTGTTTGTCTCTGTTTGCCTGTGTAACTCTGTTTAACTCTGATTGCATCTGGCTAACTCTGTTTAACTCTGTATAACTCTGTTCAAATCTGTTTAACTCTGTTTGTCTCTGTTTGCCTCTGCTTAACTCTGTTTGCGTCTGTTTAACTCTGTTTGCCTCTGTTTAACTCTGTTTAACTCTGTTTCTCTCTGTTTAACTCTGTTTAAATCTTTTTGCTACTGTTTAAATCTGTTTAACTCTGTTTGCGTCTGTTTAACTCTGTTTGCCTCTTTTTAACTCTGTTTAACTCTGTTTAACTCTGTTTCCCTCTGTTTAACTCTGTTTAACTCTTTTTGCCACTGTTTAACTCTGTTTAACTCTGTTTAACACTGTTTGCTTCTGTTTAACTCTGTTTGCCTCTGTTTGCCTGTGTAACTCTGTTTAACTCTGATTGTCTCTGTCTAACTCTGTTTAACTCTGTATAACTCTGTTCAAATCTGTTTAACTCTGTTTGTCTCTGTTTGCCTCTGCTTAACTCTGTTTGCGTCTGTTTAACTCTGTTTGCCTCTGTTTAACTTTGTTTAACTCTCTTTAACTTTGTTTGCCTCTGTTTAACTCTGTTTTACTCTGTTTGACTCTGTTTAAGTCTGTTTAACTCTGTTTGCGGCTGTTTAACTGTCCAACTCTGTTTGCCTCTGCTTAATTCTGTTTAAATCTGTTTGCCTCTGTTAAACTCTGTTTAACTCTGTTTGCCTCTGTTTAACTCTGTTTCCATCTGTGTAACTCTTTTTGCCTCTGTCTAAATCTGTTTAACTCTGTTTGCCTCTGTTTTACTCTGTTTAACTCTTTTTGCCTCTGTTTTACTCTGTTCAACTCTGTTTTACTCTGTTTAACTCTGCTTGCCTCTGTTTGCCTCTGTTTAACTCTGTTTGCCTCTGTTTAACTCTGTTTAACTCTGTTTGCTTCTGTTTAACTCTGTTTAACTCTATTTGCCTCTGTTTTACTCTGTTCAACTCTGTTTTACTCTGTTTAACTCTGCTTGCCTCTGTTTGCCTCTGTTTCACTCTGTTTGCCTCTGTTGAACTCTGCTTCACACTGTTTCCCTCTGTTTAACTCTGTTTAACTCTGTGTGCCTCTGTTTACCTCTGTTTAACTCTGAGCGCGTCTGTTTAAGTCTGCTTAACTCTGTTTGCCACGGTTTGCGTCTGTTTCACTCTGTTCCACTCTGTCTTCATCTGTTTAAGTCTGTTTAACAGTGATTGCCTCTATTTGCCTCTGTTTGCCTCTGTTTAACTCTGGTTAAATCTGTTTACCTCTGTTTGCCTCTTTTTAACCCTGTTTAACTCTGTCTGCCTCTGTTTAAATCTGTTTAACTCTGTTTAACTCTGATTAATTCTGTTCCCCTCTGCTTAACTCTGTTTGCCTCTCTTTAACTCTGTTTAACTCTGTTTGCATCTGTTTAACTCTGTTTAACTCTGTTTCCTTCTGTGTAACTCTGCTTAACCCTGTTTGCATCTGTTTGCCTCTACTTAAGTCTGTTTAGATCTGTTTGCCTCTGTTTGCCTCTGTTTAACTCTGTTTAACTCTGTTTGCCTCTGTTTAACTCTGTTTTACTCTGTTTGCCTCTGTTTAACTCTGTTGAACTCTGTTTGCCTCTGTTTAACTCTGTTGAACTCTGTTTGCCTCTGTTTAACTCTGTTTAACTCTGTTTCCCTCTGTTTAACTCTGTTTGTCTCTGTTTAAGTCTGTTTAACTCTGTTTGCATCAGTTTAAATCTGTCTGCCTCTGTTTAACTCTGTTTTACTCTGTTTGCCTCTGTTTAACTCTGTTTAACTCTTTTTGCCTCTGTTTTACTCTGTTTAACTCTGTTTGCCTCTGGTTTCCTCTGTTCAACTCGGTTTAACGCTGTTTAAACCTGTTTGCCTCTGTTTGCCTCTGTTTGAGTCTGTTTAACTCAGTTTGCCTCTGTTTAACTCTGTTTGCCTCTGTTTAACTCTGTTTAACTCTGTTTCCCTCTGTTTAACTTTGTTTAACTCTGTTTGCCTCTGTTTAACTTTGTTTAAATCTGTTTAACTCTGTTTCCCTCTGTTTAACTCTGTTTTACTCTGTTTGCCTCTGTTTAACTCTGTATAACTCTGTTTGCCTCTGTTTCACTCTGTTGAACTCTGTTTGCCTCTGTTTAACTCTGTTTAACTCTGTTTCCCTCTGTTTAACTTTGATTGTCTCTTTTTAAGTCTGTTTAACTCTGTTTGCATCAGTTTAAATCTGTCTGCCTCTGTTTAACTCTGTTTAACCCTGTTTGCCTCTCTTTGCCTCTGATTGAGTCTGTTTAACTCAGTTTGCCTCTGTTTAACTCTGTTTGCCTCTGTTTAACTCTGTTTAACTCTGTTTGCCTCTGCTTAACTCCGTTTAACTCTGTTTCCCTCTGTTTAACTCTTTTTGCCTCTGTTTAACTCTGTTTAAGTCCGTTTGCCTCTGTTTGCCTCTGTTTAACTCTGTGTGCCTCTGTCTAACTCTGTTTCACTCTGTTTAAATATGTTTAACTCTGTCTGCCTCTGTTTAACTCTGTTTAACTCTGTTTGCCTCTGTTGAACTCTGTTTAACTCTATTTGCATCTGTTTGCCTCTGTTTCACTCTGGTTAAATCTGTTTAATTCTGTTTGCCTCTGTTTGCCTCTGTTTAAGTCCGTTTAACTCTGTTTGCTTCCGTTTGCCTCTGTTTAACTCGGTTCAACTCTGTCTGCCTCTGTATAACTCTGTATAACTCTGTTTGCCGCTGTTTAACTCTGCGTAACTCTGCATCTCTTTAACTCTGTTTAACTCTGTTTAACTCTGTTTGCCTCTGTTTAACTCTGTTTGACTCTGTTTCCCTCTGTTTAATTCTGTTTAACTCTTTTTGCCTCTGATCAACTCTGTTTAAATCTGTTTGCCTCTGTTTAACTATGATTGCCTCTGTTTGCCTCTGTTTAACACTGTTTAACTCAGTTTCCCTCTGTTTTACTCTGTTTGACTCTTTTTGCCTCTGTTTAACTCTGTTTAACTCTGTTTGCCTCTGTTTAACTCTGCTTCACTCTGTTTTCCTCTGTTTAACTCTGTTTAACTCTGTGTGCCTCTGTTTACCTCTGTTTAACTCTGAGCGCGTCTGTTTAAGTCTGCTTAACTCTGTTTGCCACTGTTTGCGTCTGTTTCACTCTGTTCCACTCTTTCTGCTTCTGTTTAAGTCTGATTAACAGTGCTTGCCTCTATTTGCCTCTGTTTGCCTCTGTTTAACTCTGGTTAAATCTGTTTACCTCTGTTTGCCTCTTTTTAACTCTGTTTAACTCTGTCTGCCTCTGTTTAAATCTGTTCAACTCTGTTTGACTCTGATTAATTCTGTTCCCCTCTGCTTAACTCTGTTTGCCTCTCTTTAACTCTGTTTAACTCTGTTTGCCTCTGTTTGCCTCTGTTTAACTCTGTTTAACTCTGTTTGCCTCTGTTTAACTCTGCTTCACTCTGTTTCCCTCTGTTTAACTCTGTTTGCCTCTGTTTTACTCTGTTTAACTCTTTTTGCCTCTGTTTTACTCTGTTCAACTCTGTTTTACTCTGTTTAACTCTGCTTGCCTCTGTTTGCCTCTGTTTAACTCTGTTTGCCTCTGTTTAACTCTGTTTAACTCTGTTTGCTTCTGTTTAACTCTGTTTGACTCTTTTTGCCTCTGTTTTACTCTGTTCAACTCTGTTTTACTCTGTTTAACTCTGCTTGCTTCTGTTTGCCTCTGTTTCACTCTGTTTGCCTCTGTTTAACTCTGTTTAACTCTGTTTGCCTCTGTTTAACTCTGCTTCACTCTGTTTCCCTCTGTTTAAATCTGTTTAACTCTGTGTGCCTCTGTTTACCTCTGTTTAACTCTGAGCGCGTCTGTTTAAGTCTGCTTAACTCTGTTTGCCACGGTTTGCGTCTGTTTCACTCTGTTCCACTCTGTCTGCCGCTGATTAAGTCTGTTTAACAGTGCTTGCCTCTATTTGCCTCTGTTTGCCTCTGTTTAACTCTGGTTAAATCTGTTTACCTCTGTTTGCCTCTTTTTAACTCTGTTTAACTCTGTCTGCCTCTGTTTAAATCTGTTTAACTCTGTTTAACTCTGATTAATTCTGTTCCCCTCTGCTTAACTCTGTTTGCCTCTCTTTAACTCTGTTTAACTCTGTTTGCATCTGTTTAACTCTGTTTCCTTCTGTGTAACTCTGCTTAACCCTGTTTGCATCTGTTTGCCTCTACTTAAGTCTGTTTAGATCTGTTTGCCTCTGTTTGCCTCTGCTTAACTCTGTGTAATTCTGTTTGCCTCTGTTTAACTCTGTTTTACTCTGTTTCCCTCTGTTTAACTCTGTTTAACTCTGTTTAACTCTGTTTCCCTCTGTTTAACTCTGTTTAACTCTTTTTGCCACTGTTTAACTCTGTTTAACTCTGTTTAACACTGTTTGCTTCTGTTTAACTCTGTTTGCCTCTGTTTGCCTGTGTAACTCTGTTTAACTCTGATTGTCTCTGTCTAACTCTGTTTAACTCTGTATAACTCTGTTCAAATCTGTTTAACTCTGTTTGTCTCTGTTTGCCTCTGCTTAACTCTGTTTGCGTCTGTTTAACTCTGTTTGCCTCTGTTTAACTTTGTTTAACTCTCTTTAACTTTGTTTGCCTCTGTTTAACTCTGTTTTACTCTGTTTGACTCTGTTTAAGTCTGTTTAACTCTGTTTGCGTCTGTTTAACTGTCCAACTCTGTTTGCCTCTGCTTAATTCTGTTTAAATCTGTTTGCCTCTGTTAAACTCTGTTTAACTCTGTTTGCCTCTGTTTAACTCTGTTTCCATCTGTGTAACTCTTTTTGCCTCTGTCTTACTCTGTTTAACTCTGTTTGCCTCTGTTTTACTCTGTTTAACTCTTTTTGCCTCTGTTTTACTCTGTTCAACTCTGTTTTACTCTGTTTAACTCTGCTTGCCTCTGTTTGCCTCTGTTTAACTCTGTTTGCCTCTGTTTAACTCTGTTTAACTCTGTTTGCTTCTGTTTAACTCTGTTTAACTCTATTTGCCTCTGTTTTACTCTGTTCAACTCTGTTTTACTCTGTTTAACTCTGCTTGCCTCTGTTTGCCTCTGTTTCACTCTGTTTGCCTCTGTTGAACTCTGCTTCACTCTGTTTCCCTCTGTTTAACTCTGTTTAACTCTGTGTGCCTCTGTTTACCTCTGTTTAACTCTGAGCGCGTCTGTTTAAGTCTGCTTAACTCTGTTTGCCACGGTTTGCGTCTGTTTCACTCTGTTCCACTCTGTCTTCATCTGTTTAAGTCTGTTTAACAGTGATTGCCTCTATTTGCCTCTGTTTGCCTCTGTTTAACTCTGGTTAAATCTGTTTACCTCTGTTTGCCTCTTTTTAACCCTGTTTAACTCTGTCTGCCTCTGTTTAAATCTGTTTAACTCTGTTTAACTCTGATTAATTCTGTTCCCCTCTGCTTAACTCTGTTTGCCTCTCTTTAACTCTGTTTAACTCTGTTTGCATCTGTTTAACTCTGTTTAACTCTGTTTCCTTCTGTGTAACTCTGCTTAACCCTGTTTGCATCTGTTTGCCTCTACTTAAGTCTGTTTAGATCTGTTTGCCTCTGTTTGCCTCTGCTTAACTCTGTGTAATTCTGTTTGCCTCTGTTTAACTCTGTTTTACTCTGTTTGCCTCTGTTTAACTCTGTTGAACTCTGTTTGCCTCTGTTTAACTCTGTTGAACTCTGTTTGCCTCTGTTTAACTCTGTTTAACTCTGTTTGCCTCTGTTTAACTTTGATTGTCTCTGTTTAAGTCTGTTTAACTCTGTTTGCATCAGTTTAAATCTGTCTGCCTCTGTTTAACTCTGTTTTACTCTGTTTGCCTCTGTTTAACTCTGTTTAACTCTTTTTGCCTCTGTTTTACTCTGTTTAACTCTGTTTGCCTCTGGTTTCCTCTGTTCAACTCGGTTTAACGCTGTTTAAACCTGTTTGCCTCTGTTTGCCTCTGTTTGAGTCTGTTTAACTCAGTTTGCCTCTGTTTAACTCTGTTTGCCTCTGTTTAACTCTGTTTAACTCTGTTTGCCTCTGTTTAACTCCGTTTAACTCTGTTTCCCTCTGTTTAACTTTGTTTAACTCTGTTTGCCTCTGTTTAACTTTGTTTAAATCTGTTTGACTCTGTTTCCCTCTGTTTAACTCTGTTTTACTCTGTTTGCCTCTGTTTAACTCTGTTGAACTCTGTTTGCCTCTGTTTCACTCTGTTGAACTCTGTTTGCCTCTGTTTAACTCTGTTTAACTCTGTTTCCCTCTGTTTAACTTTGATTGTCTCTTTTTAAGTCTGTTTAACTCTGTTTGCATCAGTTTAAATCTGTCTGCCTCTGTTTAACTCTGTTTAACCCTGTTTGCCTCTGTTTGCCTCTGATTGAGCCTGTTTAACTCAGTTTGCCTCTGTTTAACTCTGTTTGCCTCTGTTTAACTCTGTTTAACTCTGTTTGCCTCTGCTTAACTCCGTTTAACTCTGTTTCCCTCTGTTTAACTCTTTTTGCCTCTGTTTAACTCTGTTTAAGTCCGTTTGCCTCTGTTTGCCTCTGTTTAACTCTGTGTGCCTCTGTCTAACTCTGTTTCACTCTGTTTAAATATGTTTAACTCTGTCTGCCTCTGTTTAACTCTGTTTAACTCTGTTTGCCTCTGTTGAACTCTGTTTAACTCTATTTGCATCTGTTTGCCTCTGTTTCACTCTGGTTAAATCTGTTTAATTCTGTTTGCCTCTGTTTGCCTCTGTTTAAGTCCGTTTAACTCTGTTTGCTTCCGTTTGCCTCTGTTTAACTCGGTTCAACTCTGTCTGCCTCTGTATAACTCTGTATAACTCTGTTTGCCGCTGTTTAACTCTGCGTAACTCTGCATCTCTTTAACTCTGTTTAACTCTGTTTAACTCTGTTTGCCTCTGTTTAACTCTGTTTGACTCTGTTTCCCTCTGTTTAATTCTGTTTAACTCTTTTTGCCTCTGATCAACTCTGTTTAAATCTGTTTGCCTCTGTTTAACTATGATTGCCTCTGTTTGCCTCTGTTTAACACTGTTTAACTCAGTTTCCCTCTGTTTTACTCTGTTTGACTCTTTTTGCCTCTGTTAAACTCTGTTTAACTCTGTTTGCCTTTGTTTAACTCTGCTTCACTCTGTTTCCCTCTGTTTAACTCTGTTTAACTCTGTGTGCCTCTGTTTACCTCTGTTTAACTCTGAGCGCGTCTGTTTAAGTCTGCTTAACTCTGTTTGCCACTGTTTGCGTCTGTTTCACTCTGTTCCACTCTGTCTGCTTCTGTTGAAGTCTGATTAACAGTGCTTGCCTCTATTTGCCTCTGTTTGCCTCTGTTTAACTCTGGTTAAATCTGTTTACCTCTGTTTGCCTCTTTTTAACTCTGTTTAACTCTGACTGCCTCTGTTTAAATCTGTTCAACTCTGTTTGACTCTGATTAATTCTGTTCCCATCTGCTTAACTCTGTTTGCCTCTCTTTAACTCTGTTTAACTCTGTTTGCCTCTGTTTGCCTCTGTTTAACTCTGTTTAACTCTGTTTGCCTCTGCTTAACTCTGTTTGACTCTGTTTCCCTCTGTTTAACTCTTTTTGCCTCTGTTTTACTCTGTTTAACTCTTTTTGCCTCTGTTTTACTCTGTTCAACTCTGTTTTACTCTGTTTAACTCTGCTTGCCTCTGTTTGCCTCTGTTTAACTCTGTTTGCCTCTGTTTAACTCTGTTTAACTCTGTTTGCTTCTGTTTAACTCTGTTTGACTCTTTTTGCCTCTGTTTTACTCTGTTCAACTCTGTTTTACTCTGTTTAACTCTGCTTGCCTCGGTTTGCCTCTGTTTAACTCTGTTTGCCTCTGTTTAACTCTGTTTAACTCTGTTTGCCTCTGTTTAACTCTGCTTCACTCTGTTTCCCTCTGTTTAACTCTGTTTAACTCTGTTTGCCTCTGTTTACCTCTGTTTAACTCTGAGCGCGTCTGTTTAAGTCTGCTTAACTCTGTTTGCCACGGTTTGCGTCTGTTTCACTCTGTTCCACTCTGTCTGCCTCTGTTTAAGTCTGTTTAACAGTGCTTGCCTCTATTTGCCTCTGTTTGCCTCTGTTTAACTCTGGTTAAATCTGTTTACCTCTGTTTGCCTCTTTTTAACTCTGTTTAACTCTGTCTGCCTCTGTTTAAATCTGTTTAACTCTGTTTAACTCTGATTAATTCTGTTCCCCTCTGCTTAACTCTGTTTGCCTCTCTTTAACTCTGTTTAACTCTGTTTGCATCTGTTTAACTCTGTTTCCTTCTGTGTAACTCTGCTTAACCCTGTTTGCATCTGTTTGCCTCTACTTAAGTCTGTTTAGCTCTGTTTGCCTCTGTTTGCCTCTGCTTAACTCTGTGTAATTCTGTTTGCCTCTGTTTAACTCTGTTTTACTCTGTTTCCCTCTGTTTAACTCTGTTTAACTCTGTTTAACTCTGTTTCCCTCTGTTTAACTCTGTTTAACTCTTTTTGCCTCTGTTTAACTCTGTTTAACTCTGTTTGCCTCTGTTTGCCTGTGTAACTCTGTTTAACTCTGATTGCCTCTGTCTAACTCTGTTTAACTCTGTATAACTCTGTTCAAATCTGTTTAACTCTGTTTGTCTCTGTTTGCCTCTGCTTAACTCTGTTTGCGTCTGTTTAACTCTGTTTGCCTCTGTTTAACTTTGTTTAACTCTCTTTAACTTTGTTTGCCTCTGTTTAACTCTGTTTTACTCTGTTTGACTCTGTTTAAGTCTGTTTAACTCTGTTTGCGTCTGTTTAACTGTCCAACTCTGTTTGCCTCTGCTTAATTCTGTTTAACTCTGTTTGCCTCTGTTGAACTCTGTTTAACTCTATTTGCATCTGTTTGCCTCTGTTTCACTCTGGTTAAATCTGTTTAATTCTGTTTGCCTCTGTTTGCCTCTGTTTAAGTCCGTTTAACTCTGTTTGCTTCCGTTTGCCTCTGTTTAACTCGGTTCAACTCTGTCTGCCTCTGTATAACTCTGTATAACTCTGTTTGCCGCTGTTTAACTCTGCGTAACTCTGCATCTCTTTAACTCTGTTTAACTCTGTTTAACTCTGTTTGCCTCTGTTTAACTCTGTTTGACTCTGTTTACCTCTGTTTAATTCTGTTTAACTCTTTTTGCCTCTGATTAACTCTGTTTAAATCTGTTTGCCTCTGTTTAACTATGATTGCCTCTGTTTGCCTCTGTTTAACACTGTTTAACTCAGTTTCCCTCTGTTTTACTCTGTTTGACTCTTTTTGCCTCTGTTAAACTCTGTTTAACTCTGTTTGCCTTTGTTTAACTCTGCTTCACTCTGTTTCCCTCTGTTTAACTCTGTTTAACTCTGTGTGCCTCTGTTTACCTCTGTTTAACTCTGAGCGCGTCTGTTTAAGTCTGCTTAACTCTGTTTGCCACTGTTTGCGTCTGTTTCACTCTGTTCCACTCTGTCTGCCTCTGTTTAAGTCTGTTTAACAGTGCTTGCCTCTATTTGCCTCTGTTTGCCTCTGTTTAACTCTGGTTAAATCTGTTTACTCTATTTGCCTCTTTTTAACTCTGTTTAACTCTGGCTGCCTCTGTTTAACTCTGTTTCACTCTGTTTGCCTCTGTCTAATTCTGTTGGCCTATGCTTAACTCTGTTTGCCTCTCTTTAACTCTGTTTCACTCTGTTTACCTCTGTTTGCCTCTGTTTAACTCTGTTTAACTCTGTTTGCCTCTGCTTAACTCCGTTTCACTCTGTTTCCCTCTGTTTAACTCTTTTTGCCTCTGTTTTACTCTGTTTAACTCTGTTTGCCTCTGTTTTACTCTGTTCAACTCTGTTTCAATCTGTTTAACTCTGTTTGCCTCTGTTTGCCTCTGTTTAACTCTGTTTGCCTCTGTTTAACTCTGTTTAACTCTGTTTGCTTCTGTTTAACTCTGTTTGACTCTTTTTGCCTCTGTTTTACTCTGTTCAACTCTGTTTTACTCTGTTTAACTCTGCTTGCTTCTGTTTGCCTCTGTTTCACTCTGTTTGCCTCTGTTTAACTCTGTTTAACTCTGTTTGCCTCTGTTTAACTCTGCTTCACTCTGTTTCCCTCTGTTTAAATCTGTTTAACTCTATGTGCCTCTGTTTACCTCTGTTTAACTCTGAGCGCGTCTGTTTAAGTCTGCTTAACTCTGTTTGCCACGGTTTGCGTCTGTTTCACTCTGTTCCACTCTGTCTGCCGCTGATTAAGTCTGTTTAACAGTGCTTGCCTCTATTTGCCTCTGTTTGCCTCTGTTTAACTCTGGTTAAATCTGTTTACCTCTGTTTGCCTCTTTTTAACTCTGTTTAACTCTGTCTGCCTCTGTTTAAATCTGTTTAACTCTGTTTAACTCTGATTAATTCTGTTCCCCTCTGCTTAACTCTGTTTGCCTCTCTTTAACTCTGTTTAACTCTGTTTGCATCTGTTTAACTCTGTTTCCTTCTGTGTAACTCTGCTTAACCCTGTTTGCATCTGTTTGCCTCTACTTAAGTCTGTTTAGATCTGTTTGCCTCTGTTTGCCTCTGCTTAACTCTGTGTAATTCTGTTTGCCTCTGTTTAACTCTGTTTTACTCTGTTTCCCTCTGTTTAACTCTGTTTAACTCTGTTTAACTCTGTTTCCCTCTGTTTAACTCTGTTTAACTCTTTTTGCCACTGTTTAACTCTGTTTAACTCTGTTTAACACTGTTTGCTTCTGTTTAACTCTGTTTGCCTCTGTTTGCCTGTGTAACTCTGTTTAACTCTGATTGTCTCTGTCTAACTCTGTTTAACTCTGTATAACTCTGTTCAAATCTGTTTAACTCTGTTTGTCTCTGTTTGCCTCTGCTTAACTCTGTTTGCGTCTGTTTAACTCTGTTTGCCTCTGTTTAACTTTGTTTAACTCTCTTTAACTTTGTTTGCCTCTGTTTAACTCTGTTTTACTCTGTTTGACTCTGTTTAAGTCTGTTTAACTCTGTTTGCGTCTGTTTAACTGTCCAACTCTGTTTGCCTCTGCTTAATTCTGTTTAAATCTGTTTGCCTCTGTTAAACTCTGTTTAACTCTGTTTGCCTCTGTTTAACTCTGTTTCCATCTGTGTAACTCTTTTTGCCTCTGTCTTACTCTGTTTAACTCTGTTTGCCTCTGTTTTACTCTGTTTAACTCTTTTTGCCTCTGTTTTACTCTGTTCAACTCTGTTTTACTCTGTTTAACTCTGCTTGCCTCTGTTTGCCTCTGTTTAACTCTGTTTGCCTCTGTTTAACTCTGTTTAACTCTGTTTGCTTCTGTTTAACTCTGTTTAACTCTATTTGCCTCTGTTTTACTCTGTTCAACTCTGTTTAACTCTGTTTAACTCTGCTTGCCTCTGTTTGCCTCTGTTTCAATCTGTTTGCCTCTGTTTAATTCTGCTTCACTCTGTTTCCCTCTGTTTAACTCTGTTTAAATCTGTGTGCCTCTGTTTACCTCTGTTTAATTCTGAGTGCGACTGTTTAAGTCTGCTTGACTCTGTTTGCCCCAGTTTGCCTCTGTTTAACTCTGTTCCACTCTGTCTTCATCTGTTTAAGTCTGTTTAACAGTGATTGCCTCTATTTGCCTCTGTTTGCCTCTGTTTAACTCTGGTTAAATCTGTTTACCTCTGTTTGCCTCTTTTTAACCCTGTTTAACTCTGTCTGCCTCTGTTTAAATCTGTTTAACTCTGTTTAACTCTGATTAATTCTGTTCCCCTCTGCTTAATTCTGTTTGCCTCTCTTTAACTCTGTTTAACTCTGTTTGCATCTGTTTAACTCTGTTTAACTCTGTTTCCTTCTGTGTAACTCTGCTTAACCCTGTTTGCCTCTGTTTGCCTCTGTTTAACTCTGCTTAAATCTGTTTGCCTCTGTTTGCCTCTGCTTAACTCTGTTTAACTCTGTTTGCCTCTGTTTAACTCTGTTTTACTCTGTTTGCCTCTGTTTAACTCTGTCTAATTCTGTTTGCCTCTGTTTAACTCTGTTGAACTCTGTTTGCCTCTGTTTAACTCTGTTTCATTCAGTTTGCCTCTGTTTAACTCTGTTTGTCTCTGTTTAAATCTGTTTAACTCTGCTTGCCTCTGTTTAACTCTGTCTGCCTCTGTTTAACTCTGTTTTACTCTGTTTGCCTCTGTTTAACTCTGTTTAACTCTTTTTGCCTCTGTTTTACTCTGTTTAACTCTGTTTGCCTCTGGTTTCCTCTGTTCAACTCGGTTTAACGCTGTTTAAACCTGTTTGCCTCTGTTTGCCTCTGTTTGAGTCTGTTTAACTCAGTTTGCCTCTGTTTAACTCTGTTTGCCTCTGTTTAACTCTGTTTAACTCTGTTTGCCTCTGTTTAACTCTGTTTAACTCTGTTTCCCTCTGTTTAACTTTGTTTAACTCTGTTTGCCTCTGTTTAACTTTGTTTAAATCTGTTTGACTCTGTTTGCCTCTGTTTAACTCTGTTTAACTCTGTTTGCCTCTGTTTAACTCTGTTTAACTCTGTTTGCCTCTGTTTCACTCTGTTGAACTCTGTTTGCCTCTGTTTAACTCTGTTTAACTCTGTTTCCCTCTGTTTAACTTTGATTGTCTCTGTTTAAGTCTGTTTAACTCTGTTTGCCTCTGTTTAACTCTGATTGCCTCTGTTTAACTCTGTTTAATCCTGTTTGCCTCTGTTTGGCTCTGTTTCAGTCTGTTTAACTCTGTTTGCCTCTGTTTAACTCTGTTTGCCTCTGTTTAACTCTGTTTAACTCTGTTTGCCTCTGCTTAACTCCGTTTAACTCTGTTTCCCTCTGTTTAACTCTTTTTGCCTCTGTTTAACTCTGTTTAAGTCCGTTTGCCTCTGTTTGCCTCTGTTTAACTCTGTGTGCCTCTGTCTAACTCTGTTTCACTCTGTTTAAATATGTTTAACTCTGTCTGCCTCTGTTTAACTCTGTTTAACTCTGTTTGCCTCTGTTGAACTCTGTTTAACTCTATTTGCATCTGTTTGCCTCTGTTTCACTCTGGTTAAATCTGTTTAATTCTGTTTGCCTCTGTTTGCCTCTGTTTAAGTCCGTTTAACTCTGTTTGCTTCCGTTTGCCTCTGTTTAACTCGGTTCAACTCTGTCTGCCTCTGTATAACTCTGTATAACTCTGTTTGCCGCTGTTTAACTCTGCGTAACTCTGCATCTCTTTAACTCTGTTTAACTCTGTTTAACTCTGTTTGCCTCTGTTTAACTCTGTTTGACTCTGTTTCCCTCTGTTTAATTCTGTTTAACTCTTTTTGCCTCTGATCAACTCTGTTTAAATCTGTTTGCCTCTGTTTAACTATGATTGCCTCTGTTTGCCTCTGTTTAACACTGTTTAACTCAGTTTCCCTCTGTTTTACTCTGTTTGACTCTTTTTGCCTCTGTTAAACTCTGTTTAACTCTGTTTGCCTTTGTTTAACTCTGCTTCACTCTGTTTCCCTCTGTTTAACTCTGTTTAACTCTGTGTGCCTCTGTTTACCTCTGTTTAACTCTGAGTGCGACTGTTTAAGTCTGCTTAACTCTGTTTGCCACTGTTTGCGTCTGTTTCACTCTGTTCCACTCTGTCTGCCTCTGTTGAAGTCTGATTAACAGTGCTTGCCTCTATTTGCCTCTGTTTGCCTCTGTTTAACTCTGGTTAAATCTGTTTACCTCTGTTTGCCTCTTTTTAACTCTGTTTAACTCTGACTGCCTCTGTTTAAATCTGTTCAACTCTGTTTGACTCTGATTAATTTTATTGGCCTATGCTTAACTCTGTTTGCCTCTCTTTAACTCTGTTTCACTCTGTTTACCTCTCTTTGCCTCTGTTTAACTCTGTTTAACTCTGTTTGCCTCTGCTTAACTCTGTTTCACTCTGTTTACCTCTGTTTAACTCTTTTTGCCTCTGTTTTACTCTGTTTAACTCTTTTTGCCTCTGTTTTACTCTGTTCAACTCTGTTTTACTCTGTTTAACTCTGTTTGCCTCTGTTTGCCTCTGTTTAACTCTGTTTGCCTCTGTTTAACTCTGTTTAACTCTGTTTGCCTCTGTTTAACTCTGTTTGCCTCTGTTTGCCTCTGTTTAACTCTGTTCAACTCTGTTTTACTCTGTTTAACTCTGCTTGCTTCTGTTTGCCTCTGTTTCACTCTGTTTGCCTCTGTTTAACTCTGTTTAACTCTGTTTGCCTCTGTTTAACTCTGCTTCACTCTGTTTCCCTCTGTTTAAATCTGTTTAACTCTGTTTGCCTCTGTTTACCTCTGTTTAACTCTGAGCGCGTCTGTTTAAGTCTGCTTAACTCTGTTTGCCACGGTTTGCGTCTGTTTCACTCTGTTCCACTCTGTCTGCCGCTGCTTAAGTCTGTTTAACAGTGCTTGCCTCTATTTGCCTCTGTTTGCCTCTGTTTAACTCTGGTTAAATCTGTTTACCTCTGTTTGCCTCTTTTTAACTCTGTTTAACTCTGTCTGCCTCTGTTTAAATCTGTTTAACTCTGTTTAACTCTGATTAATTCTGTTCCCCTCTGATTAACTCTGTTTGCCTCTCTTTAACTCTGTTTAACTCTGTTTGCATCTGTTTAACTCTGTTTCCTTCTGTGTAACTCTGCTTAACCCTGTTTGCATCTGTTTGCCTCTACTTAAGTCTGTTTAGATCTGTTTGCCTCTGTTTGCCTCTGCTTAACTCTGTGTAATTCTGTTTGCCTCTGTTTAACTCTGTTTTACTCTGTTTCCCTCTGTTTAACTCTGTTTAACTCTGTTTAACTCTGTTTCCCTCTGTTTAACTCTGTTTAACTCTTTTGGCCACTGTTTAACTCTGTTTAACTCTGTTTAACA